>NC_138770.1:398881779-399061809 GCF_965119305.1 Pelophylax lessonae | reverse complement strand
GTTCTCTGGGTTAATGTATTGTAGTCCTGGGGTGTCTTCCATATTACCTGGTCTGTTTGGAGTTAGATCCATCCTCACGATTTTTTCTGGTGTTGAGTATGTTGATATAGGATCCGTATCCTCTAGATGGTTTTGCCATTTGAATACTCAATCTTCCTTGTAGTCATTTGTATTTCTTATATATTTCTTTGTTTTCCTCTGTTGAACTTCCTTGTCTTTGGCTATTAGGTCTTTATTTAATTGACTCATTAGTTTTGTAAACTCTGCTGTTTCCTTAAATGGCTCTAGTACTACTTTTAATTCAGTAATTAATCCTTCTATTCTTCCCAATTTTCTCTGTTTTCGTTTTAGCAGGAATTGGACTAATTCAAGTCCTTTATCATTGAAAAAATTGTACCACTCATCCACTGCTTCTTTATCCACCAGGCCATTGTTAATGGGAACTTCCCATCTTAGTCTCCTCGGGACAATTTTTTCTTTTATATATTTATCAAACGTGTTGATATCCCACCATTAGCTCACCTTTTTTTTCCATATTGTGTCTTAATTTGCTTATAAAACCTGTCACATAACCTTCTTTGTTTTTCTTATTCTCTTCTGTGTTAAAAATCTCATCAAAATTAATATTTCTCTCCTCTATGAAGTTAAAAACTTCCATGACTTCTGCGAGGCTCGATTATTGGTTAAAGAGATTAATGCGTATGTGGGTATGAGTCTCGCTCTGTCTTGAGGGTTGTGAATGGGGATACCCTTAATGCTGCGTGTTCCAATACTGTGAACCATACAGTTAAAACAAACAGGGTGGGGGGGGGGGTGGGTTGGGGGGCGAGTACTGCGCTTCAGGGAAGTAGTATTAAATAAATAAGTGAATGATAGTATAGTATATGTGGAATCAGTAATAAATAAATAACTGTGATAGTGCTCAATACTTTGTGATGTCTTCTAAAAAATATCAATATAGATTTACAATAAAACAATATATCTTAAAATCATCAGTATACCACAATAGATCTATAAATATAAGGTGCAAAGATGCATAACCAGTTGATAACAAAAAAAGTGCTTAAATGGTATCTATATTATTACCAAGTGATTAAAAGGTATAATCATAAAAGGTGACAGTAAAGTGTTCAGTGCTCAAAAACATTCACAGGTGAATACTCTGGTGTATTGCACAGTTTCCAAATAAAGTGCTTCCAATGACTATAAAGTGTTATATGTGTCCCAAGCAAACAAACAAATTCACAAGCGGTGTTCTTCCTTTTCCGGGTGTCTTAATCTTATACCTCCACCTTTCCACCGTGTAAATCTATGGGGTGCTTCTTGGTGCTCTTCCCCTATGGGTGTGCTAACCGCTCACCTCAACATTACAGATAATGCGCCTCTTTTCTAAATGGATGTAACACTCCTCTCCTCTCCTTCCTTTGTATGCGGTAGGAGGATGGTGGTTGGCCTAGTTTTATCAGGATCGGGGTGAATGCCCTCCGGAACTCCCACGAATCTCAAAATAAGGGGCCCATATAATGTAGTATTGTCAAACTTAAACGTTTATTCAAATACAATATAACAACTCACATAAAACCGTGTTTTTCTTAGCCTTTTAGCTGCTTACAGTCAGCCCCTTACCTCTGCATTCCATATGTCACTTCCGGTGCTCTGCCCTACGCGTTACGTCACGACCGCTCACGTGACTTCTTCAGGGGATCATTTGCATACGCAAGTGACGTATCTTTATAGTACTGGAGCCAGATAAATCTAGATCGCCATTTTCTTTGTATATTGTTTATGTATGGCATCTTGCCGGAACCGGATATGCCGATTCCGCCATAATTCAAAGTCCTATCACAGGGAGTTTCGTGGAAATGAATACAATTGATCCCATATATAATCATATGGGTCTCTTTTTAGTAGTCATTCTGTAATGAGTATTCAAATGGGGAATTAACTTTAAATAAATCGCTGAGAGCTGGGGTTGGAGTATATCACTAATGATGTTCGAATGATCATTTTAAATGAGTTACTAAACCGGAAGTGAGGTATATTATTAATTACATTCAGTGTTACAAATAAAAACAAGTTATACTCTATATCCAAGTATACTAATACACACAATGGACTACATCACTTATTTAGAATATATAATCACTCTATTTCCATATCGATAAAAATTATATAAACGGGAATACGGCATTTATTTGGATAGTTTTAATATTCCTATTTCTGCAATCTTTTAAAATGTCCCATATTCAGGTGATAAAAAGATTTGATATTTTCTAAACTTCTATTCAAAGCATGATGCTCATTCTAGTCTAAATAAATAAAAAAATATTTTTATATTAATTTTAAGTATATTTAAGAGAGAGGTGGAGGGGGTGAGACAAGCTTAAAGCTACTTTTTGAGAGGAAATTAATTAAAATTTCAAATATAAAATAGTCATAATTAATCAATAGCTGGTTAAAATTCATACCTTCTTAATTTAAATATAGAGAGGAAAGTATGTGTGATTATATGTATATAATGTGGTTCCTGCGCTATCTTGGATTTTTTTAGTCACAATGATGCTGCCCCACGATAACTGGTACTATATAACAGTTGTGAATGTCAATATTAAGGGGGGTTGTGGTGCGCTTCTGGGTGTTTAAAAAAGTATTAAATTATCTTAAAATATCTTAAAATATTCCATATGTTGAGATGCTTATGTGTCTTCTTTTAAAATCAAGAAGTGTGCAAAAATGGTTAAAATTCTGTGATAAAAATAAATACATGCGTGTCCTGTTGTGAGTGTTGAAAAATAACCTTAAATATAAAGGTCTACCAAATGTAAATATATAAATATAAACGATGAATCTTCACCAATAGAACAAATATGTGCAAATACGCAAATGACTATAATAATTGTGTGGTGAACTTCCAGGTATTGCAATATGTTAGAATGCTGATGTGTAGTATCAGATTCGGAACAAAAAATAAAGTGCAATGTGTTGCTGTTCCAGTAATCCAAAAACAAATGGAATCTATCTGTATTTTATATGCATGTGATTAATAACGTGCTTCTGTGAATATTTCTTAAAAAACAAAAAGTGGGATTCGTACTTCGATGAAGTGCTTCTTAAAAAAAGTGCTCTGTGCATTAAGTGCTATTATACATATAAAGGTGTATATGAAAAATCCCCAGCAAAATTATAAATCAATCAACAGTTTGACTGCAATAAAATATTCAGTCCAATCGGTGCCCTTAAAAGGTTCTCAAAAGAATCGGATTGCACCTGATCCTTTGATGTAAACCAGTGTATATAAAAGACAACAAATCAGATGAGTAACGGTGATATAACTTCTTCCTTCACCTCGTGCTGTGATGACACATCTAGGTGTGCTAAATTCTCACCTCAATATGGTGTATAATACGCCTGTATTATATGGCTTGTGGTTCCTTCTCCTTTTAAGTTCCAGCGCGGTGTCTGATGTCCATGGCGTTGTCAAAAAGGACTCCTGTGTTCCTCCCCGATGTAGTCCTATCTCTGGGGGATCTTTGATAAGCCTCCTATTTGGTGTGGTCTCCTTATCGGTCTCTTTAGCTGAGTGTCTCCTCCTTGGGGCTCATAGGAATGAAGGGGCCATCATGGTGTAGTATTTTAAACTTTTATTGCAAAAAATATAGCGGACTTACATGTAAAAAGACTCTATCCAGTGTATAAATCTCTCTGTGGAGCGCTATGATATAATGATAGGAATGATATAATAATAAGACCAGCAGATAAAGGAGGAGAAATCGTAATCTTGACTAAAGAGAAATATGAAGAAACGATGAAAGGAATGCTGGAAGACTCGGTTACCTACGAAAAACTAATGAGCAACACCCTCTTTAGACACAAAAAAGAATTAGAACAATTACTGCATTTAGGCCTAAAGAAAATTATATTGAAAAAGAAAGAAGCAAAGTACTTGCTACCTGAAGCATGCTGGACTCCAATAATATAAATGCTACCGAAAATCCATAAAGATAAGGAAAATCCACCACCAAGACCAATAGTCTATGGTATAGAATAGATTCTTTAACAGCGAGGTTGGGACAATATATCGACTCATACCTACAAACAATAATACCATCAACCACAGCATTCGTTAAAGATACAAAACATATTTTACAAATAATAGAGGAATTACCAGAATTTGACAACAATATTTATATGGCGACGGTAGATGTAGCAGCATTATACACAATAATAAACCATCAGGAAGCATGTGAATCAGTAAAATAGGCTTTGAGAAAATACACACAACATAAGAGACTTTATTTGCTGCGATACTGAAGGAGTAGTCTATGGCCTTGAATGCGACTGCGGCTTACAATACATCGGCAAAACAAAGAGACTTTTAAGGATTAGAATAAAAGAGCATATCAAAAATATAGAAAAAGGTTTCGACAAAAGCAGCGTGTCTAAACATTTTGACCAATATCACTAGATATCTCCCAACTCAAATTTTGGGCAATAGAGCCATATAAAAGACACTGGAGAAGTAGCCATAAAATACGATCCTTGAGTCAACGTGAATCTTACTGGATTCACACATTAGACTCCCATACACCAAATGGCCTAAAGATAGAATTTAATCTGAATTGTTTTATTAATTGTTTTAATAATTGTATTAATTTTATGAATCTCTTTAAAAAAAAATGTTATCCACATTTAGAAAAAATATTTATAGATTTATGGATTTGTTTTATTAACCTCCTTCGGAAATCCACTGAGAATATCATATATAATCACACATACTTTCCTCTCTATATTTAAATTAAGAAGTTATGAATTTTAACCAGCTATTGATTAATTATGAATATTTTATATTTGAAATTTTAATTCATTTCCTCTGAAAAAGTAGCTTTAAGCTTGTCTCACCCCCTCCACCTCTCTCTTAAATATATTTAAAATTTATCTAAAAATATATTTCTATTTATTTAGACTAGAATGAGCATCATGCTTTGAATAGAAGTTTAGAAAATATCAAATCTTTTTATCACCTGAATATGGGACATTTTAAAATATTGCAGAAATAGGAATATTAAAACTATCCAAATAAATGCCGTATTCCCGTTTATATAATTTTTATCGATATGGAAACAGAGTGATTATATATTCTAAATAAGTGATGTAGTCCATTGTGTGTATTAGTATACTTGGATATAGAGTATAACCAGTGGTGGGATTCAGCCGGTTCTCACCGGTTCCACCGAACCTGTTACTAACATTTTACAAGTTCGTGGAACCGGTGGAAGCCGAGAGCAGCGGCAGAGACGGCTCTTTAAATAGGCAGTTGCTAATTAAAGAGCCGTCTCTGGGGGTGGACAGCAAAGCTTCCTGATCACCTCCGCGCTGGCTGCTCCTTGTCTTGAGTCCCCCCCCCTTACTGCTCCACTAAGCAGCACAGTCTCCTCTCGTCCCCAGCCAGAGTCCCGACCTCACTCCCCCTCTCCCTCCCCCCAGTCGGCTCCTGCGCAAATCAAGTGAATGAACTGAAGCACACAGCCAGGTGCACTAAGAGAGCCGGAGGACACAGCAGGGATGTCTGCAAGGCTAGCCCCCCTCCTCCCCCCTGTCATACACAGGTCGCCCTCGGAGCTGATTGCCCATCCATGCTGCTGCTGGAAGAAGCCCAGGTCGGTGACTGTAGATGAGTGTCCTGCAGCTTGGTAAAGGTGAGTGAGATGACCCCACCCTCCACACACCATCCCATACCCCACACTATCTCCCCTGGGGACAGGGACCCCTTCTAACCTGGGAAAAGGGACCCCTTCTCCCCTTGGAGTCAGGGACCCCTTCTCCCCTTGGAGTCAGGGATCCCTTCTCCCCTTGGAGTCAGGGACCCCTTCTCCCCTGGAGACAGGGACCCCTTCTCCTTTGGAGACAGGGACCCCTTCTCCCTTGGAGATAGGGACCCCTTCTCCCCTGGAGACAGGGACCCCTTCTCCCCTTGGAGTCAGGGACCCCTTCTCCCCTGGAGACAGGGACCCCTTCTCCCTTGGAGACAGGGACCCCTTCTCCCCTTGGAGTCAGGGACCCCTTCTCCCCTGGAGTCAGGGACCCCTTCTCCCCTGGAGACAGGGACCCCTTCTCCCTTGGAGACAGGGACCCCTTCTCCCCTGGAGACAGGGACCCCTTCTCCCCTTAAGGCTTCTCCGTGGCCATCTCCCACCAGGAGCTCCTTCCCTACAGGGGGTTCTGGGGGACCTACTGCTGCCCAACGGGGATGATGAGACCCCTGAGGTGAAACTCACACAAATCAATTTTTTTATCATTTTAGGCCAATTTGTTTTCTGCTAAATCTTTTTGGTTAAAAAAAAATCGCAATAAGCGTATTTTGATTGGTTTGCGCAAAATTATCACGTCTACAAACTAGGGGAAGGATTTATGTCTTTTTTTTTTTTACTAGTATTGGCGGCGATCTGCGATTTTTAGTGGGACTGCGACATTTTCGGCGGACAGATCGGACACCTTTACTGAAAGTCGGAACTGGTTACTAAAATTTTTGAATCCCACCACTGAGTATAACTTGTTTTTATTTGTAACACTGAATGTAATTAATAATATACCTCACTTCCGGTTTAGTAACTCATTGAAAATTATCATTCGAACATCATTAGTGATATACTCCAACCCCAGCTCTCAGCGATTTATTTAAAGTTAATTCCCCATTTGAATACTCATTACAGAATGACTACTAAAAAGAGACCCATATGATTATATATGGGATCAATTGTATTCATTTCCACGAAACTCCCTGTGATAGGACTTTGAATTATGGCGGAATCGGCATATCCGGTTCCGGCAAGATGCCATACATAAACAATATACAAAGAAAATGGCGATCTAGATACATCCGGCTCCAGTACTATAAAGACACGTCACTTGCGTATGCAAATGGTCCCCTGAAGAAGTCACGTGAGCGGTCGTGACGTAACGCGTAGGGCAGAGCACCGGAAGTGACGTATGGAATGCGGAAGTAAGGTCCGGGCTGACTGTAAGCAGCTAAAAGGCTAAGAAAACCACGGTTTTATGTGAGTTGTTATATTGTATTTGAATAAACGTTTTAGTTTGACAATACTACACTATATGGGCCCCTTATTTTGAGATTCGTGGGAGTTCCGGAGGGCATTCGCCCCGATCCTGATAAAACGAGGCCGACCACCATCCCCCTACCGCATACACAGGAAGGAGAGGAGAGGAGTGTTACATCCATTTAGAAAAGAGGCGCATTATCTGTAATGTTGAGGTGAGCGGTTAGCACACCCATAGGGGAAGAGCACCAAGAAGCACCCCATAGATTTACACGGTGGAAAGATGGAGGTATAAGATTGAGACACCTGGAAAAGGAAGAACACCACTTGTGAATTTGTTTGTTTGCTTGGGACACTTATAACACTTTACAGTATAGACATTGGAAGAACTTTATTTGGAAACTGTGCAATACACCAGAGTATTCACCTGTGAATGTTTTTGAGCACTGAACACTTTACTTTCACCTTTTATGATTATACCTTTTAATCACTTGGTAATAATATAGATACCATTTAAGCACTTTTTTTGTTATCAACTGGTTATGCATCTTTGCACCTTATATTTATAGATCTATTGTGGTATACTGATGATTTTAAGATATATTGTTTTATTGTAGATCTATATTGATATTTTTTAGAAAAAAATCACAAAGTATTGAGCACTATCACAGTTATTTATTTATTTATTACTGATTCCACATATATTATACTATCATTCACGTATTTATTTAATACTACTTCCCTGAAGCGCGGTACGACCCCCCCCCCCCCCACCATGCAGCCCGAGTGCTCTAATAGTGGGGATGATTCCTCTTCCACTACAGCCACGCATGAAAAAGCGCTAGTGGATGTGCTGATTGTAACAGCGTGGTTTAAACTGACATATGCCACAGCTACTGTGCCGGTGTAATTTTGTACCCGCAGAGCCTCTAAAGCGGAAATTTTTGACAACATTGTCGCTAGTCAGTGGGATTCCCCCAAACGCACTGTTGAGGTCCCTAAACGCTTCCCTAGAAGGTATCCTTTTGAAGAGTCCCTGTTAAAGAAACTGACAGTACCACCTGTGGTGGACTCGCAGGTTTCCAGGTTGAATAGGACCACCCTTCTCCCAGTGGAGGACTCTCCGTCCTTTAAGGACCCCTTTGACAAGAGAGCTGAATCTCTGGTCCGATACCTTTTTACTATGGCCGGTTCCACTCTCTGGCCGGTTGTTGCCATAACCTTGGTTTCCCAGACCTTAACGAAATGGGCTAAGCTCCTGTACCAGGATTTGGAAGAGGGACAGTCCCCTCCAGAGCTGGCGGACCAGTTGGTCCAGGGGTTGCAGTATATCTGTGATGCCTCTCTGAATGCGGCTCCCATAGCCTGTAGGGTGTCTATGACAGCGGTGATTCTTCGACGTGTGATATGGCTGAAATACTGGTCTGCAGACCAGGCTTCCAAAAAAGTATTGACTGATCTCCCGTTTGTAGGAGACCGCTTGTTTGGAGCTTTCATGGAAGAGATTATTAAGGGTCTTACTGTCTCTGTTAAAAAAAAAAAAAGGTCTTACTGGAGGTAAGAGTACTCTGCTTCCACAGACTACCAGGAGCAAAGAGTCCCACCGCAAACGTGACCCTTTCTTCTTGGCCCATAAACGGTCCTTTCGTCCCTCAGGATCTAAGGACGGGGATCAAAATCCACCCGTAACCCCGCAGGGGGTTCCAAGAGGCCCTCGCCTGGTAAGTCAAGAGCGGGTTCCTCTGGGTCCGCAGACAAGCCCGCTTCTGCCTGAAGGGGCACCCTCACCCGATTCTAGGGTAGGGGGACATCTTCGCTTCTTTCTGGATCCGTGGACCTCCTTGATTTAAGACAAATGGGTCCACGGGTTGATTTGGTCTGGTTACAAGATTGAGTTCCGGCTCTTGCCACCGGCAAGGTTCTTCCCTTCCAACCTACGTTTGCCCCCAGAATCGCCTACGAGGTCTTCTTGGGGCGGTACAGGATCTGAATTCACGGAGGGTCATTGTACCGGTTCCGGAACCGAACACTTTTAAGGGTTTTTATTCAAACCTATTTACTGTTCCCAGGAAGGAAGGCAAAGTCCTTCCAATTCTGGACCTCAAGGCCTTGAACCTCTTTGTGCAGGTAAACAAATTTTGAATGGAGCCCATTCACACGGTAGTGGCATCCCTTAATCAGGGGGATTTCCTGGCCTCTATCGATATCAAGGACGCTTACCTTCACATCCCAATATGTCAGGCATCAGCGTTTCCTTTGATTTGCCGTGAGCAAGGAGCACTATCAATTCGTGGCATTGCCCTTTGGTCTCAACTCAGCTCCCAGAGTCTCTGAATGCCTTACAACACAGTCTGGACATTTTGGTGTGAACTCTGCAAGAGTTCGGATGGAAACTGAATTTCCAAAAATCTGTTTTGGTCCCGTCCACCAAGCTGGACTATCTGGGCCTGACCCTAGACAAGGCCTCAGCCCGGGTGTTTCTTCTGGAGGTGAAACTCCAGAAGTTGCAGGATGCGATACGGCTCCTGTTGTCCAGCCGGCGGTCATCTCTCAGGACTTGTATGCAAGTGCTGGGTTGATGGTCTCCACCTTTGAGGCGGTTCTGTTTGCTCAGTTCCATAGCAGATCTCTGCAAAAGGAGATTTTTGCCAAATGGAACAAGAACCCAGTCTCTAGACAATCTGATCCTGTTGAGCCTAGGTACGAGGTGATCCTTGACCTAGTGGCTCCACTCTCCGTCGATTCGGCAGGACATATCCTTTCTCCCCCTGTACTGGACGGTGGTCACCACGGATGCCAGCCTGTCTGGGTGGAGAGGTGTTTTGGGCATGGATTGTGCTCAGGGGGTCTGGACTCTGAAGGAGTCCAGCCTGCAGATCAACATCCTGGAAGTTCGGGCAATCAGGCTTTGCCTGACCCAATGGAAGGTTCGTCTGCAGGGGCGCCCGGTAAGGATTCAATCGGACAATTCCTTGGCTGTGTCATATGTCAATCATCGAGGGGGGCACCATAAGTGTCCTAGCGGTCCGGGAAGTAAGCGGCTTTCTGAAGGTGGGCAGAACGGTTAGTTCCAGCCATCTCTGCTGTGCATATTCCAGGGGTAGAAAATTGTCAGGCGGACTACCTCAGTCGGCAGACGTTGGATCAGGGAGAATAGTCTGTCCACCAGAAGGTGTTTCATCAACTGTGTCTCTGGTGGGGGACTCTCGTCTCAAAAGCAAGGTGCAGAAGTTCGTAGCAAGGTCTCTGGGTCCTCTGGCCGACGCCACAGACGATCTGGTGGCTCCATGGGGCCAGTATCGTCTGATGTCCGCATTTCCCCCCAATAACTCTTCTGCAAATAATTGAGGCAGAAGGGATTCCAGTCAATCAATGGCTCCAGACTGGCCTTGCAGGTCCTGGTATGCAGACCTAGTGGGGCTGGTCGCTGATGTCCCTTGGAGACTTCCTCTCAGTGAAGATCTGTTTGCTCAAGGGCCGATCTTCCATCCTGCTTTACAGTCGCTGGCTTAAACGGCTTGGTTGTTGAAAGCCAGGTGCTGAAAGATAGAGGGGTGTCTGAATCGGTGATTCCTACACTGTTAAAAGCTAGGAAATCTACTTCTAGGAAGATTTATCATAGAGTCTGGGGGGCGTACATTGCTTGGTATGAGTCTCGGGGGGGGGGGGTCTCTCCCCGTTCCTTTTCGGTGTCTCGTGTTTTGGATTTTCTCCAAAGAGTTGTAGATCAGTGTATGGCCTTGGATACCATCTAAGGCCAGATTTCAGACCTGACGATTTTCTTTCAGCGCCCGTTGGCCACAAATTCCTTGGTTCACACCTTTGTTTAGAGGGTCCGCCACCTGGCTCCCCCGGTGAGATCTCAGCTACCTCCGTGGGACCTCAATTTGGTGCTGTCTGTTCTTCAGAAACCGCCTTTTGAAAATATTTGTGAGGTTTCTCTGCTTACTCTGTCACAGAAAGCAGCCTTCTTGGTGGCTATTATTTCTGCGCACAGGGTGTCGGAGTTGGCTGCATTGTCTTGTCGTTCACCCTATCTGGTGGTTCACAGAAGCAAATTGGTGCTTCGTCTGGTTTCTATTTAAATGAAGACATTGTGTTCCCTTCCTTGTGTCCTAAGCCTAAGCATCCTAAACAGATTGCCTTACATTATTTGTATGTGGTTCAGGTAAACAGGGTGTACCTGGCAGCGTCTGAGTCGTTCCGAAAATCGGATTCTCTTTTTGTCCTTACAGATAGACCCCGTAAGGGGCTGGCCGCATCTGCTACAACTATTTCTAGATGGATCAGGCAGACGGTGGTGCAGGCTTATTCCATTAAGGGTCAGGATCCTCTTTAGGCGCATTCTGCGAGGGCGCTTAGTGCCTCTTGGGCCTTCTGTCATCAGGTGTCGGTAGTGCAGGTTTGCAAGGTGGCTACCTGGTCATCGGTGCACACTTTCACAAAATTTTATAAGGTGGATGTGTTGGCATCTGCGGAGGCTTCTTTTGGCCGCAAGGTTTTGCAGGCCGCTGTTGGAGAGGATTAGTCCTCTTTGAAGGTGTTTATTGTCAGGTGAGCTCCAGTTGTTCCTGGTTGAGCTCCTGTTTTACCTGGTTGGCTATGTTTTGCCTTTGGGGAGTGTGTTTTCTTGCTGTGTTCTTCCCACCCCTCATGTTGACACTGCCTTGGGGCGACCCAAGGGTCAAGAAGATCTGGAGCTGTGTCCCTCAATGAACAAAAGATAAAATTGGATTTTTGTCCTTTTCTCTGATGTTCTTTGTGGGAAGTGGGAGTATACCCCATGAGACAAACACCCTAGTCAAACTTTTCCCACCTATTGTCCTACTTCTGTAGGGGGCAGCATAAACCCAAGGGTCAAGAAGATCTGGAGCTGTGTCCATCAATGAACATTGGAGAAAAGGATTTTACGGTAAGACAAAAATCCAGTTTTCCATGTGTACTGTGGGAGACCAAATGTAGTGAATGCAGGGTCCTGGGTTTAGTAACACTTTAAGAAATGACGTCTGTCACTCTTAAACACTAGCATAAAATTGAAGCAAGCTGCATGCTGGTAGTGGTTATCCTGCACTGGGCTACAGTTTTTTATTTTTCATTATCCAGTCCTTCTGTAGGTGGTAATATGACAGAAGTTTAAAGCGGAGTTCCACCCTGAAAAATTATTTTTCACCGTCCGCTTGCTTTAATTTACCTGAAAAAAATTGGATCATTTAATTTTTTTTTTGTTTCACTTACCTTTTTTTAATGAAAATATACTTACCTTCCTTCTTCTTCCTCCCTCTGCAGCCGCGGCCCGCGCCGTCACTTTCCCCTTGCATTGACTCCTGAGCGTTATCGATCCCAGGAGTCAATGCGCCTGCACCGGCCCTGCTCGTCACTTCTGGTGCAGGCGAGTCATTCTCTGCTGAACAGCTTCTGGGCATGCCCAGAAGCTGTGCAGGGATGACGCACCTGCACCGTAAGTGGCGAGCAGGGCATTCTGGGACTCCGATGTCACCGAAGAGGACGCTCCGGCTTCAGCTGCCCACACCTGAGATTGCAGCGCTGGACAAGACATTTTCAAGGTAAGTATTTCTTCTAAAAGGTAAGTGAAACGGGACAGTTTAGAGGCTATCATTGCTTAAATGCACTAGCCCTGACTGTCCCGGGGGTATTTTTATCTAAAAAAAAAAAAAATTTCTAGGGTGGAACTCAGCTTTAAAGACTTTTGTGTTGCTCAGTGGATGGGGAAGAAAAAAGGTTTCTTTAATTCATGAGTTGCAAGTGCTTTCTTCTTGAAAAACTGACAAGGAAAGCTCCTATATTTCTCAAGTTCACTTTAAGTAGTTACACCAATCTGGCTATAGCAGAACCTGATGATAGGCTTTTGTATTTTATATTCAGGCATGTTAACGTTTTAGCAAAGCATTAATGTGATCATTACATTTACAACAGTGGAATGTAAATCAAATGTTTTATTCCTTTGGAAAAGCCAAATACGTTCATAGAAATAACAGTGTTTAATTGGATAAATTGGCTTTGACGTCAAATGGAAATGGTTTTGGTCCAAAATAATTAGCTACTGCTTTCTCACGTAGGGTAGATAGCCAATGCTAAATATTTCAGCCTCTAGTGAATGTAAGTACATGAAGAGAAGATAAGTCACTATGATAAATGATCCCAAAGTTTATTTAGTCGGCAGCATATAATGGGCTAAGATGCAGAATCATTTTCCAATTCAGCTGGTAAACTAATAGTACGAGAAGGGTGTCAGATAAACAGTATTTACTGGTGTACAGTGCCTTTCAGAAGTATTCACCCCCCTTGGCATTTTTCATGTTTTGTTGCCTCACAACCTGGAAAAAAAAACATGGTTTGTTTGAGGATTTGCATCATTTAATTTGCAGAACATGCCCACAACTTTGAAGATGTTTTTTTATTGTGAAGCAAACACCAATTTGGAAAAAACAACAGAAAAAGTCAATGTGCATAACTATTCACCCCCTCTAAAGTCAATACTTTGTAGAGCCACCTTTTGCGGCAACCACAGCTTCAATTAGCTTTGGATAAGTCTCTATTAGCTTGCCACATCTTACCACAGGGATTTTTGCCCATTCCACCTTGCAAAACTGCTCCAGCTCCTTCAAGTTGGATGGTTTGCGCTTGTGAACAGCAATCTTTAAGTCTGACCACAGATTTTTATTGGATTGAGGTCTGTGCTTTGACTAGGCCATTCCAACACATTTACATGTTTCCCCTTAAACCACTCAAGTGCTGCTTTAACAGTGTGTTTGGGGTCATTGTCCTGCTTGAAGGTAAACCTCCGTCCTAGCCTCCAATAACGCACAGAGTGGTACAGGTTTTGCTCAAGAATATCCCTGTATTTAGCACCATCCATCTTTTCCTCAACTTTGACCAGTTTCCCAGTCCCAGCTGCTGAAAAACATCCCCACAGCATGATGCTGCCACCACCATGTTTCACTGTGGGGATGTTGTTCTTTGGGTGATGTGATGTGTTGGGTTTGCGCCAGACATAGCGTTTTCTTTGTTGGCCGAAAAGTTAAATTTTAGCCTCATTAGACCAGAGCACCTTCCTCCATACATTTTGGGAGTCTCCATCATGCCTTTTCGCAAACTCAAAATGTGCCATTTTGTTTTTTGCTTAAAGTAATGGTTTTGTTCTGGCCACTCTATGGAGCATACGGCTTATTGTCGTCCTATGTACAGATACTCCAGTCTCTGCTGTGGAAATCTGCAGCTCCTCCAGGGTTACCTTAGGTCTCTGTGCTACCTCTCTGAATAATGCCCTCCTTGCCCGGTCCGTGAGTTTTGGTGGGCGGCCATCTCTTGGCAGGTTTGCTGTTGTGCCATGTTCTTTCCATTTGGTTATGATAGATTTGATGGTGCTCCTGGGGATCATCAAAGATTTGGATATTTTTTTTATAACCTAACCCTGACTTGTACTTAAAAACATTGTCCCTTACTTGTTTGGAGAGTTCCTTGGTCTTCATGGCAGTGTTTGGTTAGTGGTGCCTCTTGCTTAGGTGTTGCAGCCTCTGGGGCCTTTCAAAAAAGGTGTATATATGTAATGACAGATCATGCGACACTTAGCTTGCACACAGGTGGACATCATTTCAGTAATTATGTAACTTCTGAAGGGAATTGGTTGCACCAGAGCTTTTTATGGGCTTCATAACAAAGGGGGTGAATACATACGCACATGCCAATTTTCTGTTTTCTATTTCTATTATTTCTAAAAAATAGTTTTATGTGTATATTTTTCTCATTTCATTTCACCAACTAAGACTATTGTGTTCTGATCCATTACATAAAATTCAGATTAACAAAACATTGAACTTAAGGCTGTAATGTAACAAATGCCATTCTTTGGAAAAATTACATTTCACTGCATTTAAAAAAAAAGCTAAACAGTAAAGTTAGCCCATTTTTTTTGTATATTGTGAAAGATGATGTCACGCCGAGTAAATAGATACCAAACATGTTAGGGTTTAAAATTGCGCACACCCGTGGAATGGCGACAAACTGCGGTCAATAAAAATCTACATAGGCGACGCTTTAAAGATTTTTAACAGTTATCAGTTTAGAGTTAGAGTGTAGCTATTTTTTTTTTAATTATTGCTCTCACTCTGGCGATCGTGGCAATACCTCACATGTGTGGTTTGAACAGCGATTTCATTTGCGGCGCGACTTCCGTATACGTTTTCTTTCGTGCGCGAGCTCACGGGAGCGGCTAAAAATTATTTTTTTTCCAATTTATTTATTTTTTTTCTTCATTTTAGCACAGGTTTTAAAAAAAAAAAAAATCTCATCACTTTTATTGCTGTCACAAGGAATGTAAACATTCCTTGTGACAGCAATAGGCAGTGACAGGTACTCTTTATGGAGGGATCAGGGGTCTAAAAGACCCTAGATCTCTCCACTACACTTCCATGTATTCAAAACGTCAAACTGCATTTTTGAATACATTAACTTTTAAAATCCGGTGCTTTTAACAGCCTAGTAACCCGGATGTGACGTCATGGACGCCGCCTCCGGGCTACGTCATCGGAGACGCGATCAAAGCCGCATCGGGACTCCAACCAGCCGGCTGGTTGCTCGGGTCTCCCGGTGGGACGGGAGACCCGGGCAGAGCCGCGGCAGGAGGGGGGAGCGTCCCCTCCCGCTCGCTGGGGTAGCCGCATCGGTCGTTACCGCCGGAAAGTCGACCGTCAGCTCGAAAAAACGGTACTGGGGTGATGCCTCTAGCCAGAGGCATCACCCCGGTACAACCATTTAGAGTCAGCCGACATAGGTCTACGTGGCTGGTCGTTAAGTGATTAAGGTAAACCTATCCATTTAACAGCTTCAAAAAAACGTTACATTTCTGGCACGTGCCGGAATGTAACACTGACCGTTTGGTTGAGAGCACAACCAATGGTAAACTATCCAACGGCAGGTGTCCTAACTGATCACATGTGCAGCATCATGGCAGCTGTAGATTAAACAGAGGCCAAGATGTCAGCTTCCTTGGCTGAAAATAAAAAGGGGGTTTACTTTCACTTTATAGTAAATTACTCTACACCAAGTTCACTTTATTTATACATGTTGACATATCCGCCCTCAATCTCCTCTTCTCATTAGGGAATAAATTCCATTCAGCTAATCTTTCCTCATAACTGTGCTTCTCTATGCCTCTTATAAGTTTGGTTGTCCTCTGAACTTTCTTCAGTTCCCAATATCCTTTTTGTAAACTTAGGCCATACCTCTTTTAATACAAAAAAAAAGGGATTTTGCTCGCTTTGGAAACCGCAGATTGGCATTGCATGATGTTATTAAGCTTTATAATCTACCAGAACACCCAGATCCTCCTCCACCATTGATTCTCCCAGTTTTATTCCCCATAGTATGTGCTTATGTGGTGCATATTTTTAGCCCTCAAGTGCATAACTTTACATTTATCAACAATAAACCTCATTTGCCAAACAGCTGCCCAAATAAACAGTTGAGGTTGGCTTGTAAGTTGGAGACGTCCTGCAAGGATGTTATTCCACTGCATAGCTTGGTCTTCGCCACAATAACTGAAATTGTACTTTTAATTCCAGATTCTATATCAGCGGTTGCCAACCAGTGGTCCACAAGATGGTTTTAGTGGTCCCCAGGGGTTCTGATGCAAATCAACATTGTGGGACTGTATAGTATCCAATGTTGTTTCTAGTGTTGTTCTCAAAGTGTGCTGACACTCAATATTGTCAGTGCCCATTGATACCCGATGCCTCCTCCATGATTCTGGCTCTTGTGAACTCAGAGGGAAACACCAGGGTTAGTGAGGAAAGCGGGAGTTGAAGGAGGAGGGGACTTGCAAAGGCAATGCTGATCACAGACTGTGGGAGGGAGCATGGAGCTTGAGCACATGGCTGGATAAGAATGTGAGATTCAATAATGTGCGGGGATCTGTGTCAAACACTTTGGCAAAATCTAAATATGCAATATCTTTTATTAAAATCTCCAGTATCTTCCCAACTCTAGAAGTTAGGCTCGGTTCACACTTGTGCGATGCGGGAAGGCTACAAATTCACAGCCTGTTCCCGCATCGCATCCGCACATCTGGCAGTTCACACTGCCATATGCGATACGCAGAGGGTGTCAATTAAATGTTAACGACACCCCCAGTTTGATCGCATATTGCAGTGCGATCTGACAGTTCACACAGGATCGGATCGCACAAGTGTGAACCACTGTGCGATCCGATTCTGATGCGGCTGAAAAAAAGGTCCTGTGCGTGTTTGGTGCGGATACAGTGCGAATTCAGCCATACAAAGTGTATGGCTAAATTCGCATCTGCACATGAGATCGCATGTAATGAAGGAGCAGTGTGCTCCGAATTACATGCGATCTCCGCAGCCGCAATAATGTGAACCGGCACTAAAACTGACAGGTCTAAATTTACTTGGTAAAGGCTTTGACGTATTTTTAAATATAGGCACCACATTGGCCTTAGGCTTCTTTCACACGGTCCGCCTCCGTAGGCTGATCCGTGCTGCTCAGCGGGGATCGATACACAGATCCCCCGCTGAGCAGGCAGGTGACAGCTCCCTCTCCGCTCTGTGTGCAGAGAGGGAGGCGTCAGAGCCTCATGCATCTCTATGGGGGAATCGGATGAGAGCGGGCCACCTGTCCACTCTCATCTGATCCGATCCCTTGGACGGATGGAAAATAGGGTTTGGTTTCCATCCGTCCGGATTTCACGGACAGGATCAGATGCGGATGGCAGCGGGTGTCAGCGGACATGTCTCCACTGACATCTGCTGCCCCATAGGGATGCATGGGGGGATCCAATCAGATCCTCCTAAAAAAATGACAGGCGGATCTGATCGGATCGCTCGTGTGAAAGGACTCTAACACCAATCCAGTGGCACTATTCCAGTCATAAAAAAATTGAAACCATGGCTTTGAAATTACAGAGCTCAATTCTTTTATGATTTGTGAGTGTATGTCATCAGGTACAGGTGCTTTATTCACCTTATTCTAAATATTTCTGGACCATATACATTTTGAGCCATTGTGGTTCCTTTGGGGCTATGTAAAAATCATTCCCATTATGGACATGAACTTCCCCATGCTACTTTGGTATTTATTAAATAAAAATACATTGAGGAGGCTGGAGTGTGACTGGAGCTCGTCCAGGCTTACAGAGCAGGTTGTGGAAGACCTATGTCTGGGCTGGAGAGACCCTGTTGGAGCCAGGACTAAAGTAAGTATTTATTTTTTCCCTGCAAGGTAAAGTCATAATGTGCTAGTATGCATCGCATACTAGCAAATTAAGTGAAACTCCCCTTGAAGCAAAGCTGTTCCAGCGCTGCGATGTCAGCGCTGCAGCCACTTCCATCTTCACCCATCTTGCTTCTGAGTTTTTGGGTTCCGGCTCTGTGACTAGCCTGAGCTGAGATGATGCCACTGTTCACGGCACGGGTGGCTGTTCCCTCTGAGCACATGCAGTTAGAGTTAGGCCATTAGAGTTTGGGCTGCAGTACACTGGGCCACTGTAGCTTATACATGAACTTTTAGATGGTCAATTCAAGTTATTGCAGGCTGGCTGGTAAGTGAGTAGGGAATTCGTTATTTTGACATGCATTGCCCTTCCAAGTGCTCCTTGCTGCAAAGCTAGTTATAGGTTGGGGAAGTTGCCATTTGTTTGTACAATTGTTAAATTTGTGCAGGGATGTACTGGATACCTTTGCTACCATTGTGCTTTTGCTGGGTGTCCAGTGTGTCCCTGTACCTTGGAGGGGTGAGATACCTTCAGGCATATCTGCCCATAATCTATCCATTATTAGATATGTGCTCCAACCTGGGAAACTCAAAATTATGGAGTTAGGACTGCAATACACTGGGATGCCGTGACATGGCCACTGCAACTTACACATATATTTGCAAATGTGTTTAAACGAAACCTCTTGTTTTTAAGGTGAACTGTTAGGGTCAATTTGGTTTGTTGCAGGCTGGCTGGTAAGTGTACTGAGAATTTTTGTTACAGGCCAATTACAGCAGAGATCAGCAGGGGCGTGTGCAGCATGCCTGAAAACCAGGAAGTAAGCTGTGATGTACCCTCACGTTGCTTAGCCTCAAGCTGTCACCCTCCCACAGTAAATATACTGTGGGTGGGCAGCAAGTTGTTAATTCACAGAGCTCTTTGCAGCCAAATTAAAATGACTATAATGGGAGGATATAGGCCTTGGCCTGCTTCCTACTGTTTGCACTTTATTTCTTTGAAAGATTTGCCACCTTTTTTTTTTTTATTAAACTGGATTTACAATGAGGTTATGATGCACTCAGTGGCAACTTCAAGCAGCATTAAACCCAAAAGCAAACGTTATTATATTGAGGCTTACCAATTAGATGTTATGGCTGCATAAGTTTGCTAGAAGCCTCCCGTCTCATTTCTCACGTGTCTTGTGTTGGTATATATGGCTAACAACCTGGACCACATAGACCCTTGTGCAAGAAGTATTTGGTCTGCATGACCTTTGAAAAATGTTTCTTTGGACCAACACTTTCTACTGGTGGCAAAAGCACCCATCTTCTTCAGCAGTCTTCGCCTTCTCTGTTGAAAAGAACGCTTACCATTCTCCAATCCCTTTACCTCCCCGTTCATCTGCAAGACCTGGCACTCAAATTCTGCCTAATCCATGATATGAAAGGCACCCAAACTCCTCAGTGTGTGTGAGTGTATTTTTTATTTTTTTTTACCTTTGTGGATCCTTGTACAGCTTGCATCTCAGAGTAGTAGATCTTCTTTAAGCGCCTTTGGGCTTTCTTGATCAAGTTGCATTATATATTCCAGTTACTGTACCAAAACAAGTTCAGGGGTTTCATGTGAACCTGTTCACTGTCCCCAAACCTAAAAAGGGGACATTTGCCCTATTTTGGAACTCAAGGTTCTGAATAATATGTTCAAAATTTCTGAAAGCAATCTATCAAATCTGTTATCTCCTCCCTTCAACAGGGAAATGTTCTGGCTTCTGTGGACAATAAAGAAACCTGCATGCTCCCATCGTTCCACTGCATCAGCAATTCCTACTCTTCACTGTGAGGCCCCTACACTATCAGTTTGCAGCCCCACCATTTGGCCTCTAGTCTTTAGGGAATACTTCACTTCTCCCACAACATGAGTTTCTGTGGGACCATTCATCTCCTTCTTGCAGCTAGGTGTGGACCAGCATTTGGCTTTCAGCACTATGAAGAGTCAGGTTTTTCTATCCTGTTTCTGAGACAGTTGATTTTTTACTCTTTAATTACTACCAATGTACAGTGGGTCTTGCATGTAGCTCCCCCACTTTGTTCCCCAACACCTCAATGGGGCTCAAATCTGGCTCTTCCTATGCTTCAGAAAGCCTGTTAGTAATTGTTTGTGGTGTTGCCTATGCCTTAGTTTGACTGCTTTTTTACACCCTGAAGGTTAAAAAAGTCTCATGTCCCTCAATAGAAGAGAAAGAAATAGGATTTTTATACCCACGATAAAGATCTTTTCTTGGAGACCAGTAAGGGTCACAGCTCCTGTTCCTGTACACCAAAAAAAACACTGGAGGCATTAATCTAAGTGTAGCATTGTAGTGAAGGAAAAGTATGAATGTCAATAGGCAACTCACAGAAAGGTTAAGAGGGTTAAGTGTGTGTCATCTGAGTTCACATGGAGCCGATCTCCAAGCCTCCTGTGTGGGCTGCTGCTACTGCACAGGTCGTCTGGATGGCAGGGAGTCTTACAGCTCAGTGCTTGCTGGAACGCACGTGGATCCAGAAGTGATGTGGTCCACCTAAAACCGATCGGTTGAATTTTAGCAGCAAATTTGAATGTATCCTGGACTGTATATAATGTCCAGGCTTTACTCACCACGGTGGGTATACCTCAGAAGGGGTCTTCAGGGACTGGATTCCATAATGATGGACCACTGGACCTGTGAGGCACCCAAAGGCTAACTCAACATGTTGCACCAAGTGCCAAGGTAAGCCTTCATGCTGGATCCAGTGCTCGAAGCAACATCACAGGTCATTCCCACAGTGTAGTTTCCAGTTATGGCCCCGATGTTTTATCAAGGTTGTTCTGATCCAGGTACACTGCTTCTGTGTAGGCATGAGTAGACAGGTGTTGATTGAAGAGTTCTTTGTTGAATGTGAGTTGCCTATTGACATGCGTACTCCTCTTCACCACAATACTACACTTAGATTAGTGCCTCCAGTGGTTTATTTTTTGCTTTACAGCTACAGCAGCTGCCATATCCATCTGGTACACTGCATCCTGCTCCACATAGGAAATACCCCCAGAGGGGGTTGTGTGTTCATATGCCAGCTATAAATCTGTTAGCTATAGGTTGCCAATTGTCTTTTCAAATAGGTTTTAAACTGCTACACTCGGATGCGCCCTCTGCTGTCCTTGTCATTACACTTGGAAGGCCTATATGTTAATCGTACAGTACAGGATACAGGCAACATATTTATACACTGTGGGTTATAGATGTGTGCCATCAAGTGCTTGGACACTCATAAGCTATTGAGGACAAGCCCCATGGGGTGCCTCTCCTTAATCCACCCCCCACTCCGTGAGTTCTTTTTGCTAGTGTTTGAAGGTGATGGACCTCTTCTCCTTAGTGGAGATATCAACTTCACTAGTTTATTTGTCTTTATTATTTCATTAGAACTCTTTAATCAACACCTCATTGTCTTCTAATGCTTAAACAGAAGCAGTGTATCTCGATCAGTGCAACCTTCGTTGGGGCCATCCATGGAAATCATACTATTTAGATGACCTGTGATGTTGCTTCAGGCACTGGATCTTGCATGGATGCTTACCTTGACACTTGAAATGCCAGCCTTAGAGTGCTACACAGGGCTGTAGTCCATCACTATGGAACTCAGTCCCTGAAGAACCCTTCTGAGGTATACCCCCATAATGGGTGAAGCCTGGACATTATATACAGTGCAGTATTACGGACAGGGAAGACAGGATCACACTGTATTTTCCACCATTACTGTTAAAAATGGGTCTATATTTGGAACGTATTTACTTCATAGTGCAAACTTTTGCAAATTGGGTGCTAAAATTCAACTGCTCAGAGCTCAGTCTCAGGGGGATGACCAGGTGTTACATCACACCACACCATTACCATTGCACACTTTAGTGGCCCTTCTGCTTAGAACCCTTATGAGATACTCAGGATGAAGAGCATATTGGGGCACTTTATAACAATTTGGTTACTCCAGAAATAATTTTCACTCCCTTTAAAATCTTTGCTGAACTCCAGTGTACGTATTAAAGATTTTTCTTATTTTAAAAATTCTTCTGACAGGAAATTTGAGATGCTCCTAAAGGCTCTTTTTAATCTTGCAGGTCCAGCCCTGAAACCAGCTCTCGTTGCAAATTTAGTATGTAAAACTGCAGCTAACTGGACTAGGGCAACGAACAAACAGAAAATTCAGAGCAATTATAACAGTTGCCTCAGAGAGGTAATAACTGGCTTGCAGTTCCAAATGTGAATAGAAGGCAAGGAGAATACATGACATCCAAGATGCCTATCTTCATGTTTCTATTACCCACTCATCAGCAATTTATGTGGCAGGCAACCACTTCCAGTTTGTCGCACTGTCCTTAGGTCTATCTTTTACTTTTAGGGTGTTCACAAAGCTCTTACCCTGTTTCTTGGATGCCCTGAGTTCTGAGAAGGGCAAGCAAAGGTGCTATTTAGTTGACCTTTTCCTGTAGGGATTATATCCCTTGCAGCTCTTACAGAAGTAATTGTCTTGTACACTTTTTCTAAGAGATTATGCTCAACAATGGAGATTCAGGAGAAATCCCACAGTGGAATTTGCCATGAGAGTTCTAGGGCTAATGGTTGTCTCCTTCAACGTATTTCCTTTTGCCCAATTTCATTCAAGAACTCTCTAAAAAAAAAACATTTTGTCAGCATGGAAAAAACAAACTCTTTTATTTGACTTGCCCATGCTCCTATCCAGTCAAACAAGAAACTCCTTATCTTGGTGAACCACTAATCCAGTTCTATCAAGTCCTACCTTCCTTACTACTGGAAAGTTTTTATAACAGCCTGTCAGACAGGAAGGATTGTTCAAATCCCTGACAGTTCAGGGATCATGGTCAAGAGGGGAACAAAACTCCCCATCAACATCTTGGACCTCAGAGCATTCAAGTGGTCCCTGCAGCACTGGACCCCCTTCTGAAGGGACACCCAATCAGGGTGCAATCAGTCAATGCCACCACAGTGACATATATCAACCATCAAGGGGGCACAAGGAGCCTGTCTACCTTGAAGGAAGCAAACCAGATTCTCTTGTGGACAGAAACTAACTATCCATCGATTTCTGCAGTCCATATACCAGGAATAGGGAACTGGCAGAAGCACCTGTTTGTTGCCAGAGCCTGGAATCCTCTAGCCCCGACCTTAAACGCCCTAATTATCTCCTCATTATAGTTCAGGCTAATTTATGCCTGCCCTCCAGTGGGAATTCTCCCTTGCTTGCTACACAAAACAGAGCAAGGGAGAAAAACAGTGATCCTAGTTTCCCTGAACTGGCCCAGAAGACCCTGGTACATAGACATACTCAGATTTCTAGCAGATGCCCCTTGCCTCTTCCCATCAAGCCAGATCTGCTATCAGAGAGGCTTTGTATTCTGGAGCAGGATAATGACCCCAAACAGACAGCCAGTGACATTAAGAACTACCTTCAGCAGAAGAATAAGGAGAGCTAGAAGTGAAGATTTGGCCCTCACAGAGCCCTGATCTTAACATTGAGTCTCGTCTGGCATTATATGAAGAGAGAGATTTTCTGTGGATGTAGGCTTCCCCAAATCCTTCTAAGGTTAGTTCTCCAAAATATTTGGAACAACCTTCCAGCGGAGTTCCTTTAAAAACTGTGTGCACGTGTACCTAGAAGAATTGAAGCTGTTTTGAAAGCAAAGGGTGGCCACACCAGATATTGATTAGAATTTTTCTGTTCATTTACTTTCCATTTTGTTTATTAATAATAATTTATTAACACTTCTATTTCTGAAAGCATTCTTTATTTACAGCATTTTTCACACCTGTCTAAAACTCTTGCATGGTACTGAATGAATATATTATATATATATATATATATATATATATTTACACACACACACACACACACACTATATTACCAAAAGTGCATCCCAAAGGTGTTCTATCAGGTTGGGGTCAGGACTCGGTGCAGGCCAGTCAAGTTTCTCCACCCCAAACTCGCTCACCCATGACTTTATGGACCTTGCTTTGTGTACTGGTCCAAATCATTTGGTGGAGGGGGGGGGGATTATGGTGTGAGCTTGTTTTTCAGGGGTTAGGCTTGGCCCCTTAATTCAAGTGAAGGGAACTCTAAAGGTGTCAGCATACTAAGATATTTCATGCTCTCAACTTTTTGGAAATAGTTTGGGGATGGCCCCTTCCTGTTCCGACATGACTGCGCACAAGTGCGCAAACAAGGTCCATAGAGACATGGATGAGTGAGTTTGGGGTGGAGGAACTTGACTGGCCAGCCAGAGTCCTGACCTTAACCTGAAAGAACACCTTTGGGATGAATTAGAGCACAGACTGAGAGCCAGGCCTTCTCATCCACATCAGTGCCTGACCTCACAAATGCATTACTGAAAGAATGATCAAAAAATCCCATAGACACACTCCTAAACCTCGAGGACAGCCTTCCCAGAAGAGTTGAAGCTGGCATAGCTGCAAAGGGTAGGCCAACTCAATAATGAACCCTATGGACTAAGATTGGGATGCCATTAAAATTCATGTGCCTGTAAAGGCAGGCACCCCAATACTTTTGGTAATATAGTGTGTGTGTGTGTGTATATATATATATTTGTATATATGTAAACTACTGTGTATTTTTTCATCCTTAGTTGGTCTTCTAGCCTTGTTACCACGTCGGAGGTATGGCTTTTTGTCAGCATTTCTTCCATAAAGACCACTTTTGGTAAGGGTTACTTGGACGGTAGATGGGTGTACCTGGATCTGAATTCTGTGCTAATGGCACCGCTGGACATCCTCTGATGTTGAAAGTAAGCATAATGTGTCTTTCATCTGCTGCATTAGGTTTTCTTGGCCGATTACAGCATCTACGGTCTTCAATGTTACTGTTTTTTTTGTGCTTCTTCAAAAGAGCCTGAACAGCACATCTTGAAGCTCCAGTCTGCTTTGAAAACTTTGGTTGGGAGAGACCTTGCTGATGCAGTTTAACTACCTTATTTCTTGCTGCTGTACAGCCTGTGACCTGAAACGGTCTTTCACAGCTTCACCTTAGTAGGAGTGTTTAGCCTTTCTTTATCCACTTTTAAAGCTACCTACTCAGCTGTTTGTTTGTGAGTGTTTCAACCTACATATTAAATTCATGATCATTAGAACCTGCTTGGTATATCATACACCTGACTCTAATCCTACAAAATTCCTGTGTACAAGTGTAAGAATTTATGCTGGTTTGAAACCAAATAATAATGACACCAAATACTGATTTGACTTAGATTTTTTTTTGTTCGCTCACTTTACATTTTGTAAATTAATAAACATAAACAAAATATATATTCTGAAAGCATTCTTACCTTACAGCATTTATTTTTGTACATCACGGGACACAGAGCCATAGATCATACCATATGGGTTATATAGCCACCTTTAGGTGAAGGACACTGGCAACCAAACAGAAAGGATGCCCCCCTATATAACCCCCCCCCCCCACACACACAGGAAGTACCTCAGTTTCTTTTTCGCCAGTGTCTAAAGTTGATGGTCACTGTGGAGAGTCTCTCCACATTTTTCTTATTTTCTCTTCAAATGAAGGCAGAAGATTATGCTATTTACCCCAATCAAAGATCTTTGAATCTAAGTGGTTAGCTATCAGACCCATCCTAAACAGTAAATAGACTAAAAATAAAGTACCTGGGCCTCAGGAAGCAGATACAAGGTTTTGCCTGTAATTCTGTACTTTTTAGGTGCTGGACACTGGAATACCGACCCTTGGAATACCAAGCCCCAAAGGTGCTCCATGCAGGGTGCTCTACAGGTCCAAGGCCATGGCTCCTCTAAAATAAGGGGATCCTGTCCTTGAAGGTCGCCAAGACAAAGCTCACCATGATGGGTGAAGATTGGATTCCTGTTTCAAAGCAAAATCCTGTGGCAGGACTGGTGAGTCCAATTTAAAATATTTACTTATTCAGCAAACCTTGAAGGTAAAAATAGCTGGCATAATTGCAAATTGTAAATATTTTAAGCACTGTTCCTTTTAATAGATAACCGAGTTCATGTGCCACATGTATCCCTCCATGAGACTTTGAATGTTATGCTTGCATGTTACATCTTGTTGAGGCAGTTGTGGGATTGTTGCAAAGCTTGATTTAAATCATTATTTCTTTGCCTATTGTTATCACATTGTGTTTTTACCGTGAGCTGATCACCTGAAAGGTATCAGCTGTGACGAACAAGATTCAGCCTAAGGTGCTCTTACCCCATATGGTTGTTGTTCACGCCCTGGCGCATAAGCGTCGACGTGTTCGTCACTGCCTTGATCGCATGCCTATGGCGTAGGTCTATTCATGCGTGGGAATCTTCGCCTTTAGGTACAGGAGTATGCCGCATGGAAGGCATGTTCTAACGCAATTAGCGTGCATGTGGACGCCATGTACCACGCAGCATATGCACAATACACTAGCCTCTGTCAGAGGCTAAAGGGGACACAGAGCAGCAGCAGCTGGGTTGCGTGAGTCACTGTGGGTGTATGTTACTGGCACGAACAGGTCCGGTATCTTGGGATAATCAGTGCTATGTGCATTAGGCTGTATAAGCTTGGCACTAGCCTTGAGTATACTTAAGATAGTACCTCCCCGTTGGAAAAGGCTCTGTGATGCCACCATCAGGCCTTGAAGGTCCTAGCCATGTTTCTACTGTGTCTAATCCTCCTGAAGAGCCATAGGCATCTTGCTAATCTGAGCCATTACGGTTGTCCGGCATAGTAGCTACTCCTAGTACTTCTGCCCCAACCTACATCACTAAGGACGATTTGGCGGTGGCATTGGCCAGCCTTGAGGGTAGGATTGCTGGCATCATTGCAGCATCTCAAGGGAGTTAACGTGATGGTTCTCCCTCACCTGAGCCACCCCCTGAGTCAGTTCAGGATTGGGCAGAGGATGTGGAAGAAGTAGCTGATGGTGACCCTATGGAAGGTTAAGCTTAGGTTTCCACTTCTGGGGAGTCTGGGTCAGAGGAGTCTCTATCTACCTCTCCAGGCCATTTCAGTAAGAGACTGAATAAACAATCTCTGGATCTGTCTGGATACAAATTTCCTCCCGTAGAGACAGCTAAAGTCTTTTTTCCTCTCTAGGCTCATTGCGCCCTACTCATAGTCCTCAGCAGAGGCGGCTCTAGGCTGTGTTAGACCTAAGGCAAAACTTGGACATGAGGCCCCACTCACGCCCATAATGGGAAAGATAATTCAAGCAATAAAAATTAACTGTATAAATTGCATATATTAAGAGTCTTAACCTTTGTACTATGAATTCACAGTTTCTAGAATTTTCTCTAACCAATTCTTCTTTAATCAAAGATCATTAAACATCGGATATGTATGTATGTATGTATGTATGTATGTATGTATGGGAGAATTATAATTCACAATTGTGCTTAATATTAAATATAAAAGTGATACTCTCAAATAAAAATTTAATTAAATACACTGATAAATAGACTAATAATAAATAAGTGGATGAGTAAATAAACCACTCATAAATATAGTCCTTCACAGTGTGCAGTGAAAAAAACTTTCAATTTGTAAAATGATTAAATATATCATACAGTCCAAACAAAATTAAATTAATAAAAAAGTGCTGGTGCTCGTTGCTTGATTCCTTGGTGCTTCCTTCACCGTGAGTAAATAAATGAAATGCCCACTCACCGAATGCTGTGGGTTTTATAGGTCTTATGACACTAAAACCGTCTGTGCTTATTGGGAGATCCTGCCCGGTTCGAATAGCTCTCCCTGGGTCTTTTCAGCCACTGCGGGTATTACTTCCACCTCGGGTAGTCTCCTCCAGCCACGATCCCAACCTTGGAATGTGCCCCTCCTGCAAAGTCCCCTCCAATCACAGCCGTGATGGGGAAATAAAAGGCGGATAGTGTGGTATTGTTTCCAATATTTTTATTTACACACCCCATGCATAACAAAGGTAAAATCCATAAAACTTCCAGCAGGTGATAAAGGTGCTCATCCAAAGTTCAAAGATTAAAACAGCAAAAAAAGTGAGGTAACCGTGTTCAATCCAAACAAGACAGGCAAACAGATAGGAACGTCATACGATCGGCACAAAGAGTGGAGAGCGGTAGTTCCGGTATGCGTTCCACTCGAGTGCGTATGACGTCACAACGTGCGTTCCACCTAACGCGTTTCGTCATTGGCTAGACGTCTTCAGAGGTGGAGTCACACGTCTAGCATAGGTCTTAAATACCAGAGCTGCCGCTCAGCACTCCGCCCAACTCCGCTCTGAAAAAACTCTATCCGGAAACCGGAAATGCCTCCATGTCCCCGCATAGTAAATAACATTTTAAGACGTGCAATCCATTCTTCAGAACTCAATTTTATATAACCATATTCCTTTATCATTTTACCAATACCCTTCTTATATCATGTATAAACATATTAGTAAATTAATTTATGCTATATTATAGGAAACATTGTATATAATAGGGCACACATATAAATATATCATACTATTAAAAATAATAAAATTTTAATTCTTAAACTATTAAAAATTATATTAAATACATAATCAATATTGGTATAATGGGGGTTTAATATCATAAATTTTCTGTTTAATAAATTCTAATACTGTATTATTATAATTAATATTAAAAATATCAAAAGTCTAAAATGTATTATTATAGTTACATGGATTACAATAATTCTAATATGATAATAAATATTAATATATAATTTTATTTATAATATTTTAATATCAAGATCTAAAATTACTTATTAAAATTACTTATGGCTGAACAAAGACGTTATTTTATAAAATTTTAATATTTTAATATTATCAAAACTCTATAAAAACTATGGATTTGAAATAAAACAATTGATGTCCATGTCAATATTCATACCCTTGGGCTGTAGGGTAGAGAGCTCATAAATCCAACGGGACTCATTTTGGGAGACGGCAATTCGCATGTTATTGCCCCTCCAATTCTGTTCTATCTTGTCAATGCCCAAGATGGTAAGAAAAGTGGGGTCCCTATTGTGCACCATTCTAAAATGTAGGGAGACACTATGATTCCTGAAACCTTTCTTAATATTGGCAATGTGCTCCCCTATACGTACCCTGAGCTCTCTTGTGGTACGACCCACATATTGTAACCCACAAGGGCAAGTGAGAAGGTATGTGACATGGGTACTCCTGCATGTAATTAGTTTCTTAATGTTGTATTTCTTTTTCGTTACGTTTGATTGGAACTCAAGAACTTGTCTTTTCCTAGTTTTCACAGTTTTACATGGTTTGCACCTTCCGCAGGAATAAAAACCTTTATAGTCTAAAAAGGTTAAAAGTTTCTTTGGGGGATCTGGTACATTCTTCACCAGTTTAGCTCTGAGGTTAGGACCTCTCCGGTAGACAAATTTTGGCCGGTTCGGAATAACCTCCCTCAGTTTTTCATCCCTCAAAAGAAGGTGCCAGTGCTTTTTTATAATGTCTTCCACTTCCCTGTATCTTACGTTGTACTGTGTGATGAAATTCAGAGAGTAGTCGTTATTTTCTTTTTCTTTATCTCTTAGAAGTAATCCTCTGTCCATCTTTTTAACATCTTCTCTAGTTTTTTCCAGTGTATTTCTTTTGTATCCTTTTTCATGGAACCTGTCTAAAATCATATCTGATTGAATCATAAAGTCCTGTTCATTGCTACAGTTTCTCTTCAGGCGCATAAGTTGTCCCTTAGGGATTCCTTTTATCCAGCTAGGATGGTGCCCACTGTGGGTGGGAATGTATCCATTCCTGTCTGTTGCCTTAAAGTGCGTTTTTGTGCAGAGTCCTTTTTCTCCCTTAAATATTGTAAGGTCCAGATAGTGTATTTCTTTCTTATCATATGTTCCGCTGAATTTGATTTTATACCGGTTATTATTCATACCTTCTATATATTCCTTTAGTGTTTCTTCCGATCCCTTCCAAACAATGATCACGTCATCTATATACCTTCGATACATTATCAGTTCATCTCGTTTTTTTCCATAGATTTCCTCATTTTCCCACTTACTAAGAAACAGGTTGGCTACACTGGGTGCATATCGAGCTCCCATGGCAACTCCTTTATGTTGGCGATAGTATTCTCCTTGGTGCCAAAAATAATTGCTTTCCATTGCCATTTTTAAAAGTTTGAGGATAAATTCTTTCTTCTCCGGTTCCATCTCGAGTTGATCTTCTATGGCCCCTTTTATAGCTGATAAGGCATCCTTTTGTTCGATATTCGTATATAACGATTCAACATCTATGGTTGCTAAAATAATCTCATCGTCTTCCCATGTATGTGAATCAATTAAATTGATGAGATGTCTGCTCTTACATCACAGTCCCCAGCATTTCCCTATAGGTCATTCTAGGGCACGACAAGTCCCACTGCAGAAGGCTGCCCTACCTGATTCCCCACAGAGGGCACTGTAAATTCCAGTATAGTGCACTGCCATTCCTCCCTGAGGAATGGAAGCCTGCTATGCTTGGACTTATACTGCTCTCTGTAGGGGACTGAGGAACTACTGCCTGCTATGCTAAGACTTGTAGTGCCCTCTGTGGGGACTAAGGCATGGCAGCCTGCTATTCTGGAACTTGTAGTGCCCTCTGTGAGGGACTGAGGATCTCTCAGTCCTCCACATTCTAGGGCACTATAAGTCCCAGCATAGTGGGCTGTCATACCTCAGTCCCTCACAGCTGGGGGGAAAAACAACAGAGTTAAACATCTAAAGGACAACTCCAACCAAAACTACCAATAATGTACAGAGTCCATATGCTATATAATGTCAAAGCCCCGCTACCCCTCACCTTCCACCTCGGGTGCTGTCATTGTGTAGGGCAAAGGGCTCCAACTCCACCATGTTTGGCTTTGATGTCAGATATGCAGGACTGGCTCAGCTCCACTCTATTCCCTGGCAACTGACTCTGGCGTCACGGGGGACCTCTCCTCCTCCCCCAGCCACCCAGGGGCCCCTCTCCTTTTCCTCCAGCCACCCAGGGGCCCTCTCCTTCTCCCCCAGCCACCCAGGGGCCCTCTCCCCCAGCCACCCAGGGACTCTCTCCTTCTCCTCCAGCCACCCAGGGGCCCTTTCCTTCCTCTCCTCCAACCGCCCAGGAGCCCTCTCCTTCTACCCCAGCCACTCAGGGGCCCTCTCCTTTTACCCCAGCCACCCAGGGGCCCTCTCCTTTTCCCCTAGCCACCAAGGGGCCCTCTCCTTCCCACCAGCCACTCAGGAGCCATCTCCTTCTCCCCCAGCCATCCAGGGGCCCTCTCCTTCTCCCCCAGCCACCTAGGGGCCCTCTCATTTTCCCCTAGCCACCAAGGGGCCCTCTCCTTCTCCCCCAGCCACCCAGGGGCTCTCTCTTTCTCCCTCAGCCACCCAGGGGCCCTCTCCTTTTCCCCTAGCCACCAATGGACCCTCTCCTTTTCCCCTAGCCACCCAGGGGCCCTCTCCTTTTCCCCTAGCCACCCAGGGGGGAGCCGCAGTGAAGGGACTGCAGCACACTGCTGCAGATTTTATATCCGAGGATTTAAAACAATCTTTTACTTGGGAGATTTCCCTGACTGAGCCCTTCTAAATGTTGTTGCCCCGCCACTGGCCGCTGGGCCCCTGTAGGTGCGAGGCCTTAGGCAACCGCCTAATTTGCCTAATTAGAGAGCCGCCTATGGTCCTCAGACATTTCCCATACATCCGCTCTTGGAGCAAGAAATGTATAAAGATTGGGACTGTCCTGATAGGATTTTTTTTCCTAAAGGTTTTCATTATTGTATACTATGGAGGAAAAGTTTACTAAAAAATGGAATATACCCACTGTGGATGCTTCCATTTCTGCGGTTAACAAGAGTTTAACCTGTCCTGTGGATAATGCCCAAGTTTTTAAAGATCCAGCAGATAAGAAGTTGGAATCTTTATTGAAAGACTCCTTTGCAGTTGCAGGTTCTGCGATACAACTAGCAGTAGCGGCCATAGGAGTTTGTCAGTCTTTAAAAGACCGTATGAAGCGAGTGTCTAAGACAGCTCCTTCTCAAGGAGAGTCTATGGAAGATCTGTCAGATCTACCTCACACTTTGTTTTGCTCTTACGGACTCCATAAGGCCAATTTTTACGAGTGCATATGCGCAGAATCCTTTGGTTAAAGAATTGGTCTGCGGAATTACCATGTAAAACGTTACTGGCTGGCTTACCTTTACAGGGAGAATGCCTTTTTGGTGATTGTAACAGAACCTCAACCCACACTGTACTTGTGGCCTTCTGTCAGTATATGGGTTCCTCCCAGTCGTGAACATAGATATCAGATTTTCCCAGCCGCCCCATACAAAGCTAGCCGACAACTTGGCTTGTACTGAAATTTCCCTTTATTGAACGGTTTTACACCCAATTTATTTATTATTTTTTTTTTTTTTCCAAAGCACTCAATTTATACACACATGAGCACATCCCCCTCCTGATCAAATTACCCCATCAGGTCAGGGGTTGCCTGATTACATCATATGCAGATGAAATTGTATACAGAAATAGAATTAACATCTCTAAATGACAACCAACACAAACAGTATACTACAGTATACTATTTCCACTCAGCAACTAACAGATGACAATGATTCAATCAACCTGAGCCAATTACATAGCAGACGGCCGTCCTTGAGCTCCTGGAATACAATACACATTATCTCAATACACATGTAAGCATTGCTTTGATTATTCAGGAGTCACAGACTTCCTGGCAACAGGCTATAGGTCTTACAGTGTAAAGTGGGATTAAATCTTCATATTTCTTGAGAGGTATTGTTGATAAATAATACTCTCCCATTTGAAGTTGTCCAAACCATAATCTCAGTGTCCATTAGGTATCTGTCACATAGTGTCAGTCTTTCACTCCCAGTGACGGTGAGTACCGTTACAGTGATGATCTGGATAAGTATATCCAAAAGATCTTGGGTGGGAAGAGTACGTTTCAACCCATAAAAAGGAAGAGCAAGCGTCCTTCTTTCAAAATCCCCAGCACGCATACTACCAGTGCTTCTACTTCCAGACAGTGGCGACGGCCTCAACCATCTGGATCCAGAACCAAGCCATCAGGGCAGGGTCAGAAAAAAGCCCTGGGCCCAGAAATTGGCCAAGTCATCCGCTAAGCCCTCTCTATGAAGGGGCGCCCTCACTCACGTGCGTGGGGGGGAAGGCTGTGTAATGTTCCGGTACCTTTGGTACCCTAAATTACTCTTTTTCACAAGTGTATGCGCCCCACCATTCTCTTTTGGAAAGGTGCGCATACACCTTTAAGACTGAAGCTGTCATCATTCAGCGCCGGACTAGATGGCTATTTAAATCGCCGGTTCTCACTCACATGTGTTCGTTCAAACACCTTTACCTGGATGCTAACTTGGCTTGAAGCTTTCGTGCTTGCAAGCATACCTCGCTGACGGAACCTCGCTGCACTGATCCCTGCATCCCGCTTCCGGATCATCCGCTCCTCCTGAACCAACCTTCGGCTGTATTGCTATTAGTGCTAAGTACCCCGCAGGGGAACCCTCTATAAACTTATACTAAGCTTACACTATCTAGCTCTGCATAGTAAAGACTATTTATCACATCTGCATATCTAGATTGCTAGCTCTTAAGACTACTGCTACTTATTCCTGCACTGGGTTGATCACTCTTGTATGTCCACCTGCTACTCTGTCATCTGCTACCATACATGATTGCTAAACCTACCTGCATCCATCTGCTACTGTCTTACCTTCAAGTGTCTGTCACCTACCACCTCCACTCAACCTGTCTCTTAAATCTTCATCACTGTGTTACTACATACATAAAGTCACTCTAGGAACCAGCTTGTTGAGTGTGTGTATTTACTAGCTGAATTAAGACCTTCCACACATGATGAGTCATTGAGGTTGGGAATGGTATCTCAGCATCTCTCTTACATGACTACTGAAGTGGAATATTTCTGCAGCTGAAAATCCACACCATACATGAAACGCAGGAGCGTTACAGATTGAACGAACCTACAAATGGATTCAGCAGAAATAACCACTCAGGTGACACAATTAAAACAGCAAGTAACTGCGTTAATACACGCACTTGCTGAATTAAAAGAAGACAATCAGGCTCTGTCGCAGCAGGTAATTAGACTGACACAACTTACCTCTGCTCAGTCCCCTGAACCCAAGATAAATCCCCCTTTGGTATTTACAGGCGATCGCAAAAAATTTCACGAATTTAAAAACGCATGTGAGTTACTTTTTTTGCTAAAACCTCGTACCTACCTTACTGATCACATTAAGGTTTGTACTATTATTTCTTACCTAACAGGCGATCCTCGAGCCTGGGCAGACTCTCTTTTTGAGAAAAACGACCAGCTTCTCAACTCCTATGCCTTGTTCCTAGCAGAACTCACTAGCCTATATGATGACCCCAATAGGCAGAGTACTGCCGATCTTCAATTAAGATCCTTGAAACAAGGAAGGAGGCCTGTAGAAGACTTTGTCGCGGAATTCAAGAGATGGACCCTTGATTCAGATTGGAATGATGCATCTCTGAAAACCCAATTTAGGCTTGGCCTATCAGAAGCCGTTAAGGACGAACTCGCCCGAGCGGATCTACCAAAAACCCTGGATGCATTAATACAACTCAGTATTACCATAGATAGAAGACTACGAGAAAGAAAGGCTGAGAAAATGGGAATGCCATTATCCGTTTCCTCTCGGATTCCGGCCGTTAACCCCGTTCCTATGGAGGTAGGAACCATACGCCCACCGCTATCAACTATGGAAAAAGCCAAAAGACGATATGAAAATCTCTGCTTGTACTGTGCATCCCCGGATCACAAGATAAATGTCTGTCCCCTAGTCAACAAAAAGAAGGGTGAGTGTTCACATGTCCTCCTAGGGGGATTGACAACTTCATTCACTAACCCTTACATTTTTGTTTGTTTGACATCACAGTGGGACCAGAACAAGATTACTACTAAGGCCATGATTGACACAGGATCTTGTGGAAATTATATTGATATATGTTTTGCTGCTTCAAATAAAATTCCTATTATTTCTAAACTTAAACCTGTCTCAGTAAGTCTTATTACCGGTGTTCCGTTATCCTCTGGTCCGATCACCGATCAGACACAAGCACTTCTAGTCACTATTAACGAGTCTCATAGGGAGACTACTACCTTCGATTTAATATCTTCACCCCACTTTCCCATTGTGTTGGGACTTCCCTGGTTACACACACACCAACCAACCATAGATTGGAAGGAACGGTCCTTGGCCTTCCTCTCTTGCTATTGCGAGGATACGTGTAACCTCCCGTCTTCCGGGAAGATTCTGTCTATGGTGACAGATGAGATTGCACCACTATGTTATCAGGATCTTTCTGAGGTTTTTCTTGAGAAAAATGCTCAAGCATTACCTCCTCATCGAGACTATGATTGTAGCATTGATCTACTCCCAAATAGCAAATTGCCGTTCGGTCATGTTTATCTTCTTTCACAGGATGAACTTTCCCACCTCAAAACCTATTTGGATGAGAACTTGGAAAAAGGTTTTATTAGACCTTCCACTTCTTCCACAGCAGCAGGACTCTTTTTTGTTCGCAATAAGGACTCAAGTCTCAGACCTATCATCGACTACAGGAAATTGAATGCTATCACAATAAAAGATCGCTATCCTCTACCGCTTATCCCTGAGCTCATTGAGCAGGTGCGTGGAGCTACCTATTTTTCAAAATTGGACCTGAAAGGAGCATACAATCTCATTCGAATCCGTGATGGAGACGAGTGGAAGACTGCATTCAGAACCAGATACGGATTGTTCGAATATCTTGTGATGCCATTCGGGCTATGCAACGCCCCTGCAGTTTTCCAACGATTTATAAACAATATTTTTAAAGACTTATTAGATGTGTGTGTTGTGGTATATCTGGACGATATACTTATATATTCACGATCCCTGTCTGAACACATAAGACATGTAAGACTTGTACTATCGAGATTGCTTGCACATAACCTTTATGTGAAACTGAAGAAATGCTTGTTTCATAAAGATGAGGTACTCTTTCTAGGCTACATCATATCCAAAACAGGAATCAAGATGGACAGGAGTAAAATATCCTGCATTCAGGATTGGCCTACACCAACCACACGCAAGGTGCTACAGCGATTCCTGGGATTTTCAAATTTCTACAGGAAGTTCATTAAAAACTTTTCTGCTATTGTGAGACCCCTCACACAGCTCACTAGCATAAAAAAAACATTCAAATGGTCAGAAGAAGCCAATAAAGCTTTTCACTTGTTAAAGACAAGGTTTACTTCCGCTCCCATATTACGCCATCCAGACCCATCCCTCCAATACATTCTGGAGGTAGATGCGTCAAACATGGCAGTAGGAGCAATACTCTCCCAACGACCAACCCACACTTCACCACTTCATCCAGTCGCCTTTTTTTCTAAATCCCTAAGCAGTCCCGAGATAAATTACCCCGTGGGTGAAAAGGAACTGCTTGCTATAAAATTGGCTCTGGAGAATTGGCGACATTTACTCGAAGGCACCCAATTACCAATAATTATATACATGGACCATAAAAACCTCCAATATCTTCAGACTAGCAAAACTCTCTCGCACCGACAGGTACGATGGTCACTATTCTTTCTAAGGTTTAACTTCCTAGTGACTTACACACCTGCAGATAAGAACAAAAAGGCGGATGCACTATCACGACTAACTGAAGAAAACTAATTTGAAATCCCTTCCGTTCCTATAATACCTCACAAACGCATTATTGGAGTTGTCCGTTCCTTGAAGGAAGAGGTTTTGCATGGTATAAGTTTGGATTCACCCCCACCACAACTAAATACTGATGCAGAAGGCTTCCTCTACTACAACGACAAACTTTACATACCACCTACCCTACGCACCAAGATCTTGGAATTATCTCCTGATGTGCCTATGGCAGGACATATGGGTATGACAAAGACACTTAATTTGATTTCCCGGCAATTCTGGTGGCCTGACATGAAAACATCTATACAAAAATTTGTCTCTTCATGCAATGTCTGTGCCAGGTCCAAAATTGACACTACGAGACCATCCGGTCTACTATGCAGTCTACCAATACCCCAAACTCCATGGGAAGTTTTGTCCTTGGACTTCATCGTAGAATTGCCTCTTTCCAAAGGATTTAATAACATCTTGGTGTCAGTGGACCATCTGACAAAGATGGCACATTTCATTGCTATTCGCAGACTACCTTTGTCCAAACAAACGGCAGAACTCCTGATGAAACATGTCTTTAGATTACATGGTATCCCAAAAACTCTTCTGTCTGACCGTGGATCCCAATTTATTTCTAAGTTCTGGCAAGAACTATGTCACATACTACGGATCGAGCGGAAGCTCACTTCTCCTTACCATCCGCAGACCAACGGACAGACTGAAAGAGTCAACCAATGCATCGAGCAGTATTTACGTTGTTACACTTCTTACCAACAGGATGATTGGGTGGATCTTCTCCCTCTGGCAGAATTTGCCTACAACAACGCAACCCACAGTACAACCAAGCAGAGTCCGTTCTACTTGAACTATGGGTTTCATCCCTCTATTCTTCCACCACGCATCCTTCCTTCAAACAACCCAGTAGCCTCAGACTATCTTACCCAAATAAAGGATTCTCTGGGTTTATTAAATACTACCATTGCACACGCTCACAGTCAACAAAAGAAGTACTATGATCTTCGCAGAAGACCTTCTCCACAGTACACTATCGGGGACCTCGTTTGGCTCTCAACAAAAAATTTAAGACTAAAGATCCCTAGCAAAAAGCTTGGACCTCTGTTCTTGGGACCTTTCCCAATCAAAAAACTTATTGGAAAAGCTGCAGTACAGCTTACATTGCCAATAGACCTAAAAATCCATCCCATTTTCCATGTGTCGCTACTGAAGCCCCATGTTCTGGACCAAGGAATAAGGCCTAATATTCCACCTCCGCCTCCTGTACAAGTTGAAGGTGGAGAAGAATACGAGATAAAAGAGATTCTGGATTCTCGTATCTACAGAAGAAGACTTCAGTACTTGGTTAGATGGAAGAACTATGGGCCCCAAGACGACACCTGGCTAAACACCTCTGAAATACATGCCCCTAGATTAATCCGCAATTTTCATGCGAGATACCCAGACAAACCAGCTCCAGAGGCCTTCAGGAGCCGGCCTTAAGGGGGGGGTATTGTAATGTTCCGGTACCTTTGGTACCCTAAATTACTCTTTTTCACAAGTGTATGCGCCCCACCATTCTCTTTTGGAAAGGTGCGCATACACCTTTAAGACTGAAGCTGTCATCATTCAGCGCCGGACTAGATGGCTATTTAAATCGCCGGTTCTCACTCACATGTGTTCGTTCAAACACCTTTACCTGGATGCCAACTTGGCTTGAAGCTTTCGTGCTTGCAAGCATACCTCGCTGACGGAACCTCGCTGCGCTGATCCCTGCATCCCGCTTCCGGATCATCCGCTCCTCCTGAACCAACCTTCGGCTGTATTGCTATTAGTGCTAAGTACCCCGCAGGGGAACCCTCTATAAACTTATACTAAGCTTACACTATCTAGCTCTGCATAGTAAAGACTATTTATCACATCTGCATATCTAGATTGCTAGCTCTTAAGACTACTGCTACTTATTCCTGCACTGGGTTGATCACTCTTGTATGTCCACCTGCTACTCTGTCATCTGCTACCATACATGATTGCTAAACCTACCTGCATCCATCTGCTACTGTCTTACCTTCAAGTGTCTGTCACCTACCACCTCCACTCAACCTGTCTCTTAAATCTTCATCACTGTGTTACTACATACATAAAGTCACTCTAGGAACCAGCTTGTTGAGTGTGTGTATTTACTAGCTGAATTAAGACCTTCCACACATGAGTCATTGAGGTTGGGAATGGTATCTCAGCATCTCTCTTACATGACTACTGAAGTGGAATATTTCTGCAGCTGAAAATCCACACCATACATGAAACGCAGGAGCGTTACAGGCTGCAGCAGTTCTCAAAGGTTTGGGTGGAATTGATCCAAGACAACTAGGTTATCTCCACCATTTCACAGGGGTACAAACTGGAATTTCTGGTGTTCCTGTATCCCCAGTTTATAAGGTCAGGTATACTGACAGATCCCCTAAAAAGGTCTCTCTTGCTGGCATTGGACCAGCTGAAGGTTCAAAAAGTTATAATAGAGCTTCCAGAGGATGAAAAGTTCAAGGGTTTTTACTCAAACCTGTTCGTAGTCCCCAAACCAGTTTCTGAACATTCGTACTTTCCGTATGGAGTCAATTCTTTCAGTTGTAGCCTCCCTACAGGGAGAGGAATTTCTAACATCCATAGACATCAAGGATTCATATCTTCACGTGCCTATATTCCAGGCTCATCAAAAAGGTTACTATGCTTTACAGTAGAGAACCATCATTTTCAGTTTGTGGCCCTGCCCTTCAGGTTAGCGACAGCTCCAAGAGTTTTCACAAAGATCCTAGCTTCAGTTTTGGCTGTTGTAAGGACCCAAGGGATATCTATAATAGGATATCTGGACTAACTATTACTAATAGATGGATCGGCTTCAGCTCTAAGCCAAAATTTCCACCAGACAGTGCAGTTCCTAGAACGTCTGGGTTGGATACTGAACCTGGTAAAGTCAGCATTACAGCAGGTACAGCCTCTGGAATATTTGGGTCTTCTTCTGGACACAGCACAGGCAAAGATATTCTTGCCAGAAATAAAGGTAACAGACCTGAAGGTTCAGGTCCGTAGTTAGGCTGAGATATCCTTCTATAGGTCTTTGGATGAAGTTATTGGGGAAGATGGTGTCCACATTCGAGGCAATTCCCTATGCTCAATTCCATGCCAGACCCTTACAGAACAACATTCTGTCTACCTGGACCAGAAAGGTTCAGTCTCTGGACTGGTCCATGTCTCTGGTAGCAAGAGTACGTCAGAGTCTAAATTGGTGGTTGTTGACCAGAAATCTGAAGAAAGGGAAATCCTTTCTTCCATTGACCTGGAAATTAGTGACTACAGATGCCAGTCTCTCCGGCTGAGGAGCGGTTCTGGAGGAAGCCACTGTCCAGGGAAAATGATCTTGGGTAGAGAAAAGTTTTGGAAATCCGAGCACTCCAGTCGGGCTTTGAAATTCTGAACGTCCAGGCTTTGGGGTCACCCTACCAGGGTACAATCTGACAATGCCACGGCTGTGGCTTAAATCAACCATCAAGGAGGCACAAAGAGTCGGTCAGCCCAGAAAGAGGTGGATTTCATTCTGTCTTGGGCAGAGAAGTTTGTGCCACGCCTGACAGCAGTTTTTATTCTGGGAATAGAGAACTGGCAGGCACTTTGAGTGGTCAACAGATGTTTCTGGGGGAATGGTCCTTTATACCCCGAGATTTTTCAATCAATCTGCCTACGTTGGGGGGGTCCCAGACATACCGTAAATCTGTTGGCATCCAGGTTCAACAACAAGTTGAGGAGATTTGTGTCCAGAACAAGGGATCCACTCGCAGTCGGAGTGGATGCTTTGGTGACTCCTTGGGAGGAGTATTACCTGATGTATGACTTTCCCCTGGTGCAGCTGATACCGCGTCTGTTGCGCAGGATTCAGCTAGAGAGGAAACCAGTAATTCTGGTAGCTCCATCATGGCAGAGGAGGGTTTGGTTTGCACAAATCCAGAGGTTGGCAGTGACGAGGCCTTGAGCCCTTCCACTGCGTCTGGACCTACTCTCTCAAGGTCCGATATTCCCCCCTGCTGTACAGTCTCTAAATTTGACGGCTTGGCTATTGAAGCCTTAATCTTGAAGGAGTGGGGTGTATCTGCTCTGCAGTTCATACACTGAAACGCTAGGAAACCAGTTTCTAGAAACATTACCGGGCCTGGAAATCCTACATTGCCTGTTGTGAAGCCAGGAAATGGTATCCCCGCAAATATATTATCGGGAGAATTCTAGCTTTTCTTCAAACAGGCGTAGATATGAAGTTAGCGTTGAACACTATCAAAGGGCAGATTACAGCCTTATCGGTTTTCTTCCAGGAACCTTTCCATTCGTTGGCTCAGACCTTTGTGCGGGGAATGTTACGTTTGCTTTCGCTTGTGAAGCCACCATTGTGTCCTTGGGACTTAAATTTGGTGTTGACAGTTTTGCAAAAACAACCCTTTGAGCCTCTGGGGCCAGTTCCCCTGGTTCTTTTGACCAGAAAACGTATTTTTGATTACAAGAAAGAGCTGCTAGTTCCGATACCCTTCTAGCTGAAGTTATTGCAAAGAGCCATTCTTGATATTTCATCAAGATAGGGTGATTCTGTGTCCACACCCAGGTTTTTTGCCCAAGGTGGTGTCTGCCTTTCATTTGAATCAGGACATTATACTACCTTCCTTTTTTCTAGATCCCCACTCAGAGGAGGAAAAGTTATTGCATTCTTTTGATGTAAATGCGTGCACTTCAGTTTTACTTATAGAAATCAGCTCGTATTCGTAAGACCGAGAGCTTGTTTGTTGTTAGATGCTGCCAACCCCTTTCTGGGCCCTTCTGGAAGCACAAAGTCTACGATTTCTTATTGGATTCGCCAGGTTATTACCCAGGTGTATGGTTTAGTAGGGAAGGTTCCACCTTTTCCTGTAAAGGCACATTCTACCAGAGGAGTAGACGTGTCACGTACCTGATCCGAAGCCGGAGTGTAGAGAGGGCTCCCCTTGCGGCTAGGTGCAGAGTACCCCTGGAAGTGGGACAGGGAGTGCTGTGCCCGAAGTAGCACGGGTTGCCGGTTGGGATGACCCGATGAAAGCAGGAACCAACTTGTTGAGAAGCCCCAAGCAGGTCTGGAACACGTTGGCAAGCCAGGCAGTTACAAGGTGCAAACAGGAACAGACTGGGAGAATACTGGAGCGAAGTCAGGAGCCAAGCCGAGGTCAAGTATTGGAGAAGACAACAGGAATCCGAGAGCAAGCCAAGGGGTCAGGAGCCAGGAGAAGCAAAGTCAGACAGTCCGGGTCGGCAACGAGAAGTCAAGATCAGCAGGTTAACAAGGCACAGGGAACACGGGAGGCTGTTGGTCATCCAGCAACTAGACGTTGTGGCTGCTGGCTTTAAATAGGCCGTTTGGCGCCAAGCGCCATTACGCATGGCGTGCGCATTGGTGCACGCACATTCCTGACTGCGTTTGCCCATGTTTGGGCGTGCATGCGCATTCGCGCCAATGCACGAATTCGCTGATTCGCCAGGATATTGGTAGTTCCCTGACAGTGCCCCGCCCCCCCCCCCCCCCCTGAGGGGCAGCCTAACAGAGCCTGTTTTTCAGGGAATTTTTTGAAAAAGTCACGTAACAGTCTGGGAGCGTGTATATTTCCAGCAGGTTCCCAAGAACTTTCCTCCAGAGAATAGCCCTTCCATTTAATTAAATACTTCCTCGTCTACGGCAGTCCAGGATGGATTCCACTTCATATTCCGTTTCTCCTTTTACTACAACTGGAGGTGGAGGCAAGCTATCTCTTCCAGGAAAAGGACCAGGATTGGCCGGTTTAAGCAAAGACACGTGGAAGACTGGGTGGATTTTGTAAGTATCTGGAAGGCATAATTCAAAAGCCACAAGTTTGACCATCTTCTTGATCGGGAAGGGACCAATGAATCTTGGACCCAGCTTCTTAGATGGGCAGGCCAGCTTAAGGCCTCCTTCTCTTGTCGTAGCATTCCTTATAGGCTTCTTGTGCCTTTTGCATGGTCTTCTGTAATAGCAGAAAATTTTCTTGCAGGAAGGCTACCCTATCTTGAACAGCAGGTACTGTAGTTTCAGACACAGGGTTAGGTAAAAAGGTGAAACCCATAGTTTGCAAAAAACGGAGACTGGTGGGTGGAAGCATGAATTGTGTTATTGTACGCAAACTCCGCACACGGGAGTAAGGCTACCCAATTGTCTTGTGAGAATGTGGAAAAGCAGCGGAGATATTGCTCAAGGGTTTGGTTGGTTCTCTCTGTTTGACCATTACTTTGGGGGTGATATGCTGAAGATAAGCAGACTTCAATATTCAAGGCTTTACAGAGAGACCTCCAAAATCTGGAAGTAAATTGTACTCCACGGTCGGATACAATGCTGCCGGGTAGACCATGTAGCCTCACTATTTCCTTGACAAAGGTATGTGCCATGTCCACGGCCGAAGGAGTGCCAACCATGGGAATAAAATGGGCCATTTTAGACAAGCGGTCTACTATCACCATAATTGTGGAGAATCCCTCTGAAGAAGGTAGGTCCACTATAAAGTCCATGGACAACATCTCCCATGGTTGTTTTGGGACAGGAAGTGGTTTCAACAGACCCCAGGTTTGGACGTGACTGCCTTTACTCCGAAGGCAGGTCGTACAGGAACTCACATAGTCCTTACAGTCCTTTCTTAGGTTTGGCCACCAATAGGATGGCTGACTTAGTTCCAAGGTCTTTCGGACCCCAAAGTGACCAGCAAGTTGATGGTCATGAAGAGCTTTAAGGACCGTGAGTCTGGCTTCCTGGGGTACAAAGAACTTGTCTTCATGCAAAAAAATTTTTCCCTGTTTTTTGAGAGTAGCAGTCTCAGGAGCTGTGCAGCGGGCAGAGGCCAGTTCAAGGGTGGTCCTAAGATCAGGCTGGAGTAAAAGAAAGTTTTGAGAGGACAGAATTGTACTGGGGGTGACATCCACAGGAGTTTCAGGGAACATCTGCGAGAGGGCATCTGCCTTCCCATTCTTAGAGCCTGGCCGGTATGTGAGGTGGAAGTTAAACCTCGAAAAGAATAGCGCCCATCTGGCCTGCCGAGGTTTCAGGCGTTTGGCTGATCTGAGATATTCGAGGTTCTTGTGGTCCGTGAATATCATTATTGGGTGGGCTGCGCCCTCCAGCAAATATCACCATTCTTCTAATGCGGCCTTGATGGCCAACAGTTCTCGGTCCCCTACATCGTAGTTCTTCTCGGGCTGACTGAGTTTTCTAGAAAAAAACGCTACAGGGTGATGCAATGCCTTGGGTCCCTGGCGTTGCGATAGGACTGCTCCCGTGGCCACTTCTGAAGCATCAACTTCAAGGACGTAAGGTAAGGCTGGGTCTGGGTGTTGTAGCACAGGTGAATACAACCTTAAGCTTGTCGAATGCACCGAGTGTTTTGCCGAGTCATTTGCGTAATGGGGGCAATGATGCGGGGAAAAGCCCTAATAAACCTTCGGTAAAAGTTTGCGAAACCCACAAACCTTTGGATGCCCTTTTTGTCCGAGGGGGCAGGCCACTCCAGGATGGCAGACACTTTCTGAGGGTCCATTGCTATGCCATCTGTGGAGATAATCAGACCCAGAAATTGTATGGATGACTTCTCGAATTCACATTTTTCTGCTTTAGCATAAAGCCCGTGTTTTCTGAGAGTGGCCAATACTTTTTGTACATGTATTCTGTGCAGCTCCAGGGTAGTGGAAAAAATAAGAATGTCGTCTAAGTAAATGATGAGGAAATTGTCCAGGAATTCTCTGAAAATATTGTTTACTAGATGCTGGAAAGTGGCGGGGGCATTACACAGTCCGAAGGGCATAACCAAGTATTCGAAATGCCCAAAACAGGTTCGAAAGGCAGTTTTCCACTCATCGCCCTCGCGGATCCGCACCAAATTATAGGCACCTCGTAAGTCTAATTTAGTAAAGACTTGAGCAGAACGAAACCTCTGGAAGAGCTCAGGAACGAGAGGGAGTGGGTACCGGTTTTTTATAGTTATTTTATTCAAGTCCCTGTAGTCCACACATGGCCTAAGGGTGTGGTCCTTTTTCTCCACGAAAAAGATTCAGGCTCCGGCCGGAGAAGAAGGACGAATTAAACCCTTGCTGAGGTTTTCATCGATGTATTGCCGTAGGGCTTCAAGTTCCGTCTCTGAAAGTGGGAAAATACGGCCAAAAGGGATCTCAGCACCAGGCAATAATTCTATTGGGCAGTCATAGGGACGGTGAGGCGGTAGAGAGTCCGCCTTCTTCTTATCAAACACGTCCAGAAAATTATGATAGACGGAAGGAACGTCTTGGCTGGCATTGGAAACAGGCTGAATGGAAAGACAGCTGGCAGGAGGAGGTATCTCAGGAGTCATACAATGTTGGAGGCAGTACACTGATTTGAAGGATACTTCCCCTTTGGACCAGTCTATCAACGGGTTATGGGCCCGTAGCCATGGAATTCCCAGAATTACAGGAAACATGGGTGAAGGAAGGACGTCAAAGTGAAGAAGTTCCTTATGGCCAGGGCCAGTAGTGGCAAGTATGGGTAAGGTTTCCTGAATGATGGGCCCAGACCTGGGAGTGGTGCCATCTGCAAGGTGGATTTCCAGTTTATGGCGCTTGGTCTGGAGTGGAATATGAAGGTTTCTTGCCACAGAGATATCCAGGAAACAGCTACAGGCTCCGGAATCAATGATTGCTGGCAGCTTGATCTCTCCTTCCGCCACCTGTAATGAGACAAGAAGGACTAGGTGAGCGGGAGAGGGTCCCGGAATTTGGAGATGCAGATGGTTGGAAGCGGCGGGCTTACTTGGTCTCACTGGGCAGTTACGGAGAAAGTGTCCATCTTCCCCACAGTAAAGACATAAGTTCAATTGTCTGCGACAACGTTTTTCAGCAGGGGTTAAGGCTGTGCGGACCACTCCGATCTGCATAGGCTCTACAGGAGACATTGGGTTGGTAGCAGTGGGTAGAGGAGCAGGAGATGGTGGCACCTTGGGTAACATCCAAGTAGGCTAAGACTGAGCTCGTTCAGACCTGCGTTCCCGCAAACGTCTGTTCAATTGGATGGCGAGTTGAATGAGCCCCTCTAATGAGGTGGGGGTCTCTACTCGTGCCAACTCATCTTTCAGGGTTTCAGACAGACCTAACCGATATTGGTATTTGAGGGCGGCCTCATTCCACCCTGTGTCTGCGGCCCACCTACGAAAGACCACTGTGTAATCCTCTACAGGGCGTCGGCCTTGCTGTAGTTTATGGAGCGTAGCCTCGGCAGTGGCCGTACGTTGTGGGTCATCGTACAGCTGTGCCATAACCTCGAAGAAAACCTCAACGGAACTGACAGCAGGATCCTTCTGTTCCAGTAACTGATGGGCCCAGGACTGGGTTTCATCAGACAACAGGGAAATAATAAACCCCACTTTAACGGTCTCTAAAGAAAAAGTTCTGGGTTGCAGGGCCAGGTATAGCAGGCAGGCATTCTTGAATGACAAACTTTCGGCGATTCCCCGAGAAGCGTTCAGGTATAGGTACTCTTGGTTCGGGAGGTGGAGCCATCATAGTAGGAGTTGGAGCTGACTGTCCTGAAGTTGAAGGAGCGGAGGTGGAGACTGCAGCGGGTGGATTTGGAGTCGCTGCCAGAGATGGTGTAGTCAGGTACTGTAGACGACCTTCCAGCTGGAAGTACCAATCTTGAAGATTCTTCACCGCCTGGGTTAATGCTGTCACAGGGCTTCCAGCGGGGAGGCACCTCTCTCGGCTTCTGTCATGGCTGGATGATACTGTCACGTACCTGATCCGAAGCCGGAGTGTAGAGTGGGCTCCCCTTGCGGCTAGGTGCAGAGTACCCCTGGAAGTGGGACAGGGAGTGCTGTGCCTGAAGTAGCACGGGTTGCCGGTTGGGATGACCCGATGAAAGCAGGAACCAACTTGTTGAGAAGCCCCAAGCAGGTCTGGAACACGTTGGCAAGCCAGGCAGTTACAAGGTGCAAACAGGAACAGACTGGGAGAATACTGGAGCGAAGTCAGGAGCCAAGCCGAGGTCAAGTAGTGGAGAAGACAACAGGAATCCGAGAGCAAGCCAAGGGGTCAGGAGCCAGGAGAAGCAAAGTCAGACAGTCCGGGTCGGCAACGAGAAGTCAAGATCAGCAGGTTAACAAGGCACAGGGAACACGGGAGGCTGTTGATCATCCAGCAACTAGATGTTGTGGCTGCTGGCTTTAAATAGGCCGTTTGGCGCCAAGCGCCATTACGCATGGCGCACGCACATTCCTGACTGCGTTTGCCCGTGTTTGGGCGCGCATGCGCATTCGCGCCAATTCGCTGATTCGCCAGGATATTGGTAGTTCCCTGACAAGACGCCTCTTGGGCACATCCCCATCAAGCTTCTATGGCTCACATTTGCAAGGCCACGACCTGGTCATCGGTGCATACGTTCACTCGTTTCTATTGAGTGAATGTTGGTACCCAAGAGGAATCTGCATTTGGCCACAGTGTTCTGCAGGCAGCGATGTAATCCTTTTTGGGGTCAAATGGCAGTATTTTTTGGTGTCCCCCTCCCCTCAGATGCATTGCTTTGGGACATCCCACATGTTATGATTTATGGCTCTGTGTCCCGTGATGTATGAAAAGAAAAATAGATTTTTTAATTAGACTTGCCTGTAAAATCCATTTCTTGAAGTACATCACGAGACACAGAGGTCCCTCCCCTCTTCTATGGGGTCTTTATTGCTTGCTACAAAACTGGAGGTACTGACTGTGTGGGAGGGGGTTATATAGGGGGGTATCCTTTCTGATAGGATGCCAGTGTCCTTCACCTAAAGGTGGCTATATAACCCATATGTTATGATTTATGGCTCTGTGTCCCGTGATGTATGAAAAGAAATTGGTTTTACAGGTAAGTCTGTATTAAAAAATCAATTTTTCTTCACCCCTGCCAAAAACTTTTGCACAGTAAAATGACTACACTATTGGGGTTTCCTCTTCTTTCCATTTTGAGCTGCACAGAGGACCTGCCTGGAACACATACAAACACACACGTACTGTTCAGAGTCCATTCAACTGGCACGACTTGTCAGGCGACTTGGTCAGCCTGACAAGTCGTGCACCGTCGCTCCCACTGTATAGTACAGGAGCCCTTCTAATAGGAGCGACACAAGTCGCTCCAACTTAGAAAAAGGGTCCTGTACTACTTCGGGGAGGCGACTTGCATTGACTTCCATTATGTGAAGTCCGTGCAAGTCGCGCTGCACGTGACTTCACAGGTCGCCCCCGAAGTCAGAACGACCTAATGTGAATGGGGCTCAATGTAATTTATTTATTTTTTTTAGTTCATATAAAAGCAAACAGTCTTATTTAGATAGGCTGCTTGTTGGATGCATGAAAGGGAGCCAATTTGGGACCTTGCTCTGCTGCAGGGAAATAAGTCTTTGAGCATATTGCTGGTTTTCTTTTACTATCTAAAGCCAGGTTGCTACTAGGCCCTTTTTCCTTAGCGCCTCGTCTCTACACCTTGCTGAGATTCCCCGTAGGGTACTCACAAAATACTGTGCCCTGAAAAAGTATTCATACCACTTGCAAATTTCAACACTGTTTTTTCATGTTACAAACAAAAACATAAATGTATATTATTGTGATTTTAGGTAATAGACCAACACAAAGTGGCACATAATTGTGAAGTGGAATGAAGATGATAAATGGTTTTCACATTTTTTACAAATAAATATCTGGAAAGTGTGGCGTGCATTTGTATTTAGTCCCCGTTACTCTGGTTCCACTCGATTTTAGCTAGAAGTATCAATTGCCTTCTGGAGTCACCTAATTAGTAAATAGAGTCCACCCGTGTGTAATTTAATCTGAGTATAAATACAGCTGTTCTGTGAAGCCCTAAAGTTTGTTAGAGAACTTCAATGAACAAACAGCTTTATGAAGGCCAAGGAACACACTTGATAGGTCAGGGATAAAGTTGTGGAGAAATTTAAAGCAGGGTTAGGTTATAAAAAAAAAAAAAAAAATATCCCAAGTTTTGAACATCTCACAGAGCACTGTTCAATCCATCATCTGAAAATGGAAAGAATATGGCACAACTGCAAACCTGCCAAGACATGGCTGTCCACCTAAACTGACAGACCGGGCATGACGCGCATTAATCAGAGAAGCAGCCAAGAGGCACATGGTAACTCTGGAGGAGCTGCAGAGATCCACAGTTCAGGTGGGAGATTGTCCACAGGACAACTATTAGTCGTGCACTCCACAAATCTGGTCTTTATGGAAGAGTGGCAAGAAGAAAGCCATTGTTGAAAGAAAGCCATAAGAAGTATTTTTTGCAGTTTGCTGTGCCCCGCCCCCACATGCCTTCTTGCAAACATGCGGAAGAAGGTGCTGTGGACAGAGACCAACATTTTACTTTTTGGCCTAAACGCTATGTGTGACAGAAAACTAACACTGCACATCACCCTGAACACATCATCCCCACCGTAAAACATGGTGGGGACAGCATGTTGTGGGGATGCTTTTCTTCACCAGGGACAGGGAAGCTGGTCAGAGTTTATAGGAAGATGGATTGAGCCAGAGGCGTAACTAGAACCTTCAGGGCCCCGGTGCAAGAAACCATGAAGGGCCCCCCCAGACCCCTGGCCAGGGCCCTTCCCTTCAAGACTGGGGCTCTTCCCACTAATCCTGGGGCCCTTTACTCTCGTTGCGGGGCCCTTTATTATGGTCCCGCAGCGGGACCCTTTCACAAGTTCTGCAGTGGGCCCCCTTCCTGCCATCTTGAGGCCTCCCCAGGGTGGTGGAATGCCAGGGCCTGGTTGCAAGTGTGACCTTTGCAATCCTGGAAGTTCACCCACTGGTGTCAGTAGTTTTTATTTTTGGTATTTTAAATTGTATTATTTTTTATAATTTATTCTATTTTTTTTTACAATGTCACTGACTATGACTCTGTCCATTCAGAAAAGGAAGGAGCTGGTAAATTACATATTTACCGACCCCTTCCTGGTTCTCTATTGTGACACATACCCTGCAGCAGTCGGCAGGAGAGGGGAGGGAGCACAGTGAGGGGGGGGGGACCAGGGGAGCACACAGGGGCCCAGAGACAGCAGAACACAAGTGAACTGAATAGGAGGAGTGGCGGGGGCAGCATACAGAGGAACCAATCTCCTCCATTTTCCTCCTGCAGCTGCAGGAGGAAAAAGGCGGACAGTGATTTCTCGACATGCTGCCCCCACCGGCCCTCCTATCTAGGTGTACAAGGGAGCCTCACAGGCCCCCTGGAGCATGGGGTCCGGTTGCAATTGCAACCCCTGTAGTTACGCCCCTGGATTGAGCCAAATACAGGGCAATCTTAGAAGAAAACCTGTTGGAGTCTGCAAAAGACTTGAGACTGGGGTAGAGGTTAACCTTCCAGCAGGACACCGACCCTAAACATACAGGCAGAGCTACAATAGAATGGTTTAGATCAAAGCGTATTCATTTGTTAACATGGCCCAGTCAAAGTCCAGACCTAAATCCAATTGAGAATTTGTGTCAAGACTTGAAAATTGCTGTTCACAGACGCTCTCTATCCAATCTGACAGAACTTGAACTATTTTGCACAGAAGAATGGGCAACAATTTCACTCTAGATGTGCAAAGCTGGTAGAGACATACCCAAAAAGACTTGCAGCTGTAATTACAGCGAAAGGTGATTCTACATTGACTCAGGGGGCTGAATACAAATGCATGCCACACTTTCCAGATATTTATTTGTAAAACATTTTAAAAGTAATTATTTTCCTTTCACTTTACAATTATGTGCCACTTTGTGTTGGTCTATCACATAAAATATGTTACAACCAAAAACGTAAATGACAGAGGAAAGTTTCAAGGGGTATGAATACTTTTTCAAGACATTGTAGATGCAGAATGAGAAGTTATTTGCCTGTCTATGAAGGGAGCCACTATAATCCAGGGGCTGACTGATGTCCTGTGTCTCTGGAGAAGCAAGTAGTGAAGGGCAGACATGCTTCCTGCATTCCTGGTGGAAATTACTGGCAGAAGTGCAATAGCCAGAATGTCACCACCCAAACAGCAATATTGTGTGTGAAATATACAGATCCGCCCCTTGGGGACATGCAAGCAGGTATCCCTCATGTACACAAGGCCTCCCAGAGAGGACTGACCTTGTGACATGCAGATTTTTTTTATTAATAGGAAGGTTTTAGAGAATATGTAGATTCAGTATGAAGCAAATGCCCTATTTCAATTTGTGAATGGTGAACAGGTTTAAGTAGAAACCCTGGAAACTTTCATTTTCCAGAACTAGGACCCCTTAAGAGAGACTGCACCAGTCTTTGTGGGGATGTTTCTAGGTTTCACATGAAGTGGATGAAGGTAGAATTTGATAATCTAGCTTGTAGCCCCTGGCTTCCAAATTCGGGACACAAGCATCTGAAATGTCCTGGGATTAGGTGGCCAACAGACTTCACCACACACTAATAAGTAAGGACTAAAGGCCCGTACAAACATATCGATTGTCGGGCGTAAATATTCGGCCGCCGTCCGATTGTCGGCTTGTTAGTATGATTCTTCCGACAACCGACTGCGACTTTTCGGCCGAACAGAATCGGGTATGCAGCCTTTAAAATTTTTGTTGGCCGTCACTAGAACGGCCGATTGTTCCTCAGTCAGTACAGAATTCGGCCGACAAACAGCAGATTAGCAAGACTGGGCATGCTCTGAGAAAAAAAAAAAAGACACGGAAAGTTAACCATCACATGACATCACTTCTGCTGTCAGCTGTTGTTGGCCGACAAAATTTGTGTGCAGTCTTTAGCACTTTTCAGCCGAAAGGACAGCACCGGACAAGACGGCCGATCGTTCGGCCAACATTCGGTACGTGTGTACGGGGCTTTACTCTCAATGTGAGGAGGACCTGTTCATGGGTTTGGAGGATTTGGATGGCCAAGACTTGTTGTGGAACTTAATCTTGGCCTTGGGGGCTTGAGAGAAAAATGAAGGAACTTTTCTTAACCCCCAAAGTAGATGGTTTTCCAGATATAGCCTTTCTATTTTGGGGCAAAAAAAGAGTGCGCTCCCCCTCACCTGTCCTTGATAAACTTTTCCAGGAATTGCCCATTAAAATGCATATGTGATAACCGTTTCTTGGAATGATACTTCGCAGACTATCATCTGAGCCAAAAGGTCCTCCACAGGTACACTGCTAGATCAATTTTGGAAATTAGGCATATAAACATCTGTTAAACCAACCATACAGTAGAATAAGGGCACAGGCACGAGCTCTAGTTGTTAGGAGGACTGAAATGTTAGTTAACACACCCAAAGTTTGGCAGATGAGTAAGAGTACATCCGTGTATGGCACAGCGGTGGAATAAGGTCTTATCCTTGGCAGCTAGGATCTTTCCTTTGTCTTCAATTTACCATCTATTTCACTAAGGGACTTATCATTTATCTGGTTATAATTCTTTTCAACTTTGGATTGACTGTCCCTATTTTTGTGGCTCCTAAGGATGTATAATGGCTAATGTCTTATTTGTTCATATCTGTTAAGACACATTATCTCCTAAGTTCATAGGAAATTGTATGTTTCTTAAGATTTGCTCATTGTTTGGCGCTGCACTTTATTTATCTATGTGTTTCTAGTGATTTTTCAATGTCATTTTGTGCTGGCAGCCCTGTTTAATCAAGCTGATGTTAACCAGCTTTTGGCTTTCCATCTATTAGTGCTCGTGACCAAGCGTGGCTTTTTACTTTCCTTTACATTCCTCTTCATCCCCAGTTGCAGAAGCAGCTGCAGCCCCTTGGAAATCAGGGGACTCTGGAGAAGAGGGCATAAGATCATACTTGTGGCTCCTGCACTCAGAGCCAGCTAACATGGCTGCAATTCTCCCCAAAGACTCGGTAAGGGAGAAATTCTGCCACCATGTCTAAGACGAAGGAACTCCGGGAGTGTGGTGACTCAAGCAGGGGAGTAGGCTCTCATTTACCACTGTGTATACTCCCATATGTGTGACTCTATAGTCATATGGGCTGCTCAGATGTGATCGGGAGGAAATGCTCAAAATCCCTGGCTGAACTGGGGACATGGACAGAAGGTGGCGCTAGAGAGCAGCAGGATCAACCAGGTTTATTGCAGAATACAGAAAACAAAATCTATTTGTGGCTGAGTATGATCAGTTCATAATGCAGCATTTGATAGTTTTTTTATGATGTGGGTTTAGTGACACTTTAATTTATGTAAAACCATTATCTAAAAGGGAAAAAAAAAATAAATGAAAAAAGTTGCAGTGACTGCTTAAAGTGTTAACTGGAGTTTGGCCTAAATTTTTTTTTAGCATATTTAAATTTGCTAGTGCATCAAACACTGCCCTCTCCCATATTTACAATGTTGCTGTCCAAAAGATGTCTGTTTATCCTTCATCCACAGTGTAGGCATTCTAACACAGGAGGTGTGTTTCTGGTCACATCACCAGGTGAAAAATGGAGGGAAGAAAGCTTAAAAATTAAACAAACGTAGCCACCACATCTAAATGGCTGGTTAGCTGCAATATATAACATTTTTGGTTTTAGGTTTAATACTGTTTAAAAGAACGATGGAGGTTAAAAGCAGAAGCACAAAATGCATAGGCTAAAAATAAAAGATGTACATCAGGTTCAGATTGGAGGTTGATCAGACATGCGACCCTCCCACATAAAGAATACATATATGCTTTGACATACAAATTGCAAAACGTATTCAAATTTATTATATTCACAACATCTTACGACAGAAAAACCCCACAAAAAGTTGAAAAAGGGAATAAAGAAAATATTTTTTTTTTTTACTTACTGTAAAGTCTTTTTCCTGAAGTGCATTAAGGGACACATGAATATAAACTGCAATTCTTGCTCTGTGGCTGCCTGCTGGCAGTGGACACTGGCAAACAGAAAAAGTTTAAGGCCAGCCTACTACAACCACTCCCCTAACCACCATGCCTCAGTTTTGTGAGCAAACAGTGTATAGGACCATTAAACATAGAGGTGTGGGACTTTTTTCCCCCTCAATATATTTCAAGAAAAAGGTTTTATTTCAAGTACAAATATTCTATTTTCTTTATCATCCATTGAGGGACACATGAATATATTCTTAGACAAGAGGAATTTAACTGAGAAGTGGGCTGCAGCCACTGAGAGATCCAAAGGATATGGAGTCCTACTAGAATAATATATACTTGAAGTTGCTTAAGGAAAAAAAACAAAAAACATTCTATATATATTTGGGATGCACAACGTCAATTCTGACGAAAACGAGTAGAGTGAAGTCCACGCTCGTGAGGTTCACATGCCCCCCCCCCCCCCCCAACCCCACGAGGCTGTCAGATCGATTCCCAGGATTGATTTTTATTGCATATATTCCTGTTTCAATTATCCTGTGAGTAGTTGGTGTTTTTATCTACAATACATTTTATATACAGTATTCACACTATGTGAATCTTTCTTTCTATTTTCTACCCATGTTTTGCTGGATTGAGTGATCACTAGTCCACATGAGTGTTTTCCACCCAAAAGGAAGCTATGAACCAAGGATGTTTACCCTGAGGGATACCTGGTTACACTGCGCTTGTGACTCTTATAATTTAAGAGTCCACTCTCTATGGTAAGCAACCATTTAGAGTATATGGTGGAGAAGCACAGCAACAGGTGAATCACCGCAGTAATAATTACATCCACGTTTACCACACAAACTGGATTTAAATTTGAGCAAGGAAATTGGTAAAAGTTCAAAGGGGTGAAAAATAACACTAATGGATTTGTTATTGGACTGAGATTACTTGGGTGTTTAGGATTCAATTTGATGTGTACATTTTTTTTTCTCATCATCCTTTCTTGATAGCGTGCCCAATTTCTTATTACGCCTGACATATGCAATCATACTCGATTGTTTTGTGCCAGCAGATTTTGTTTTATAATCTACCAGCGCGATAATCAGTGCAGTATTCCAAATGTTAAGACTGCACCCATTGAAATGAATGTGTTTTGACTTGTCATACAACTTTATGGGGTAGATTTACTAAAACTGGTGCACACAGATCTGGTACAGCTCTGCATAGCAACCAACCAGTTTCCAGGTTTGTTTTTTGTCCAAGCTTAAAGTGATTGTATTATTTTTTTTTTTTTATCTGAATGCATTCTATGCATTAAAAAAAAAAAAAAAACAACCTTCTGTGTTTAGCCCCTCTAATACTTACCTGAGCCCAGCGATGTTGCAGGGGTTTCTCAGCTGCTTGGGACTACCCTCCTCATTGGCTTAGACAGCAGTGCGGCACGATTGGCTGGCTAAAGCCCCGTACACACGTACCGATTGTCGGCCGAAAAGCTTCGGACGACGACCGATCGGCCGATTTTCGGCTTGTTAGTATGATGCTGCCGACAGCTGACAGCGCACTTTCGGCCGAACAGAATCTGTCTTGCAAGCATTAAAATTTTTGTATGCCGACACCAGAACGGCCGATTGTTCGCCAGTCAGTACAGAATTCGGCCGACAGACAGCAGATTTGCAAGACTGGGCATGCTCAGAAAAGACAAAACACAGGGAAAGTTAACCATCACATGACATCACTTCTGCAGTCGGCTGTAGTCGGTGGACAAAATTCTTGTGCAGTCTTTTGCACTTTTCAACAGACACCGACAGCCATGGACAAAAGACGGCCGATCGTTCGGCCGACGATCGGTACGTGTGTACGGGCTTTACTGACTTCAACCGCAGCAGGAGCCAATCAGCAGATGGAGGGGCGGGCCAGGTTGCAGCTCCATGTCTGAATGGACACAGGGAGCTGTGACTTGGCTCAGGTGCTCCCATAGCAAGCTGCTTGCTGTGAGGGCACTCAACAAGAGGAAGGGGCCAGAAACACAGAAGAGGGACCCAAGAGAAGGATCTGGCCCACTAGCAGGTAAATATGACATTTGTTTTTTAAAACAGGACTTTACAATCACTTTAATTGAAAAATCTGAATTTAGAAACTGAATGGTTACTAAGCACAGCTGTGCCAGATTTTGTGCACTCCAGTTTAAGGGAATTTCCCCCTAGGTGTCGCATAAGTCAGTGGTGTGAACAATTAAAACCTGGTTTTACAAATAAAGTCGTCACCATAAGAGGGCAGAGAGGTATTCAAGTTAACTGAAACTGGGATTTAAAGACTAAACTGAGCTTAAGGTGAGCTCTATTTGGGTGGACTGGAGGAGAGACCATATAAAAAAAGTAGAGGACCACTTGTCCAGGAAATCCCTAGCCAAGGGAAAAATACTGCCTTACTTAACCAGGGTGAAGCTGTGATAGCATAGGAAGTTACCAGTTTTTACACAGGACATTTTCCAGAAAGGAAGGGACAGGGAAGGTCTTTGCAGCAGTATAGCCAAAGAGTCTGGATCAGCAGCCTGAAGTCCATTAAGCATGGCCTTGCATACAGTGTCAACCAGATTAGCTATAACATGGTGTAAGTCAGATTCCTCAATGACCTGGTTAAACACCGATCCCACAGGAAATATGCTGTGAAGGTTCCTAATCAGAAGTAAAATCTGACCATTTTTGGCCCATGTGTATCCAGCTTTACCTATGCCTGAGAGCAGCGGCACTGCTCTCACTCTTCCCCCTCACTGGACTCCGAGCAGCAGGAGTCATATGCTCCTGGTGTTGGAACTCAAATCCAATGACAAGAGAGTGGAGGAATGGACAGAGCGTGGCTTGGGATCGTGTGTTACGCATGTGCCACCACAGGAAGTGGCTTTCTATGGTACCACTGGGGGGGAGAATTAAAAAAACAAAGTGTCAGCAAGGGACCCGAAAAGAAAAGGATCAGAGTTGCTCTGTGCAAAACCACTGCACATAGCAGGTAGGTATGACAAGTTTGTTATTTAAATAAATTACTTTACAATCGCTTTTAGTGCAAAACATGGTCAGAAGTATGTGCTGCCAAAGAAGCAGCAGTGAAAAGTTCTGGATATCTGCAAGAAGACTGATTCAGTTATCGTCAGATGTAGAGACAAGATTTCTGGTAGATCTAACACAGATAGCAGGGCTCAGGTAGTAAAGTTGGTCACGAGGATAAACCTATATAAATAGGGGACTAAGGAATTTGACTACATCCCTCATCTTCTACAGGGGAGACTGGTGATTCACCCCAGAACTACCAGGAGAAAAATGGGACAGGGTTACCTGATGTAACAGGACTGTCCACTTAAAAGACAATGTCCCTCTAGGGTAATGCAGTAAGCAACTAGACCAGTGATGGCAAACCCTAGCATCCCAGATGTTTTGAAACTATGTTTTCCATGATGCTCATGCACTCTGCAGTGTAGATGAGCATCATGGGAAATGTCGTTCTAAAACATCTGGGGTGCAAAGGTTTGCCATCACTGAACTAGACCCAAATAGAGGCAAGGCCTCACATAGTCACAAACTTAGCAGATCAAGGTAGAGTAAAGCATATAGTGAACCAATTCAGCAGTATCCAGTGGATATGGTCACGTCAAAATCTGTTGCCAAAGAAAACAATCTAGGAGATGGAGTGTTCAGAGATTGGAAAACACAGGACTTGTGTACGACTCCGGGCATGGAAACAGCGCTCTGCCACCAATAGGCTCAGTACAAATACTTAGAGACACTCTATGACTGATATAAATGTCCAAAGGAGACATGTTAAAAAGGACATCAGAGCTTGCAAGTTCGTATAATAGGTTGAATATACTGAAGGTAGTACCTCAGTTTAAAATAATGACAGTGCTTTGTGGCCAATAGACACAGAACTGGAAGGCACCACAATGCAGAGTGCAACATCCAAAGTTAACATAGTAGGATTTCCTGAGGTAGATTTTCACAAAAATGATATACACCAAAAATTGTATCACTGCTCTAAATTTTGGGTATTGCCCTGCAACAAAGCAGTACACAAAGGTCTGGAAAGCTTTCAATGCAGAACCTCTAATGCAGATACCGCTTGCCAAGATATCTGCATCAGGAGACAATAGCGACTGGGTGCACCTTGGATGTTTTACCTCTGCTCTAGAGCTGGAGAGCGTTCTGCAGCTACTAGACATAGAACCTGCACACCTGGAAAGCGCCATAATGCAGAGCTCAGTGCCCAAAGGTCCCATTCCAGTACATTTTTGCCCAAACCATGGACTTACTCACCGAGTGTGTCCAGATTCTCTGGACTTGGAGAGCATTCTTCAGCGGCTATGGGACACAAGGTCCAGAAAGACCCACAATCAGAGCCCAGTGCCCGAAGGTCACATTCCAGGCAGGTCCTGAAATGTTCAGTCCATTCAGGTCTAGGTACAGCCTCCTTGAAGGCTTTGCTGACTACTAGCGATCTGGATAGCTGCTGTATACAGAACAGCTTAAGCAGCACAGTAAACATCTTGATTAAAAGAGAAAAAAAACAAAATAAGTATAAAAATACATCTAGGAAAGAGGAAAAAGAATCCAACCTGCTAAGACAGTAGCAAAAAAACTGAGACCTGGAGGTTATAGGCGGAGTTATATTGGGCTGGCCTTCAATTTTCTGCATGCCAGCCTCCACCTTCTGTAGGTAGCTGCATATAACCCACACATCTAAAAAAAATTGTATATTCTGTTCTTTAATGGACAATAAAGGAAAAAGCATTCTCCCAAAAATTTTGGGTTATATATTGGCTATATTCTGTCCAGTTCTACCAGGATAATCACCATATTCTGTGCTACAGCATGTTAGATTTATTGAGAAAATATAAAACTGGTAAGACATCTACAGGGGACACTACTAAAAAGGATCACAGTGACATCCATTGCACAACAATCAACCAGTGATTGTAATCAGTGGACTGTTGCTAATGGCATTTAGTAGAGAAACTCTTAAAAGGAATTAAGCTAGAGTTGCCAGGAGGGGATAGTATGCAACTACTGCAGCTGGTTGTTGGCCCTGGTAGGGTGTTTTTACAAACAAATTGGTCATATCCAGATCTCCCACAAATAAAAACAACATCCATGAGTGATCATTCTCAGCTGTCTGGATATGAAATTAACACCTACAGGCTACATAGTTGTAGAAGACCGATTTAAAAGCACAGCAACAGCTCTTTATGTTTTTCAGGAGAAAGGCTTTCTGCAAACAGTAATATAGTGTAACCAAGCAGTAATCATTTTTCATTATTCTGGCAGCTATGAATGGATGGCGACATCCGAATTACATTACGATGGCTGCCAACAGGAGGGCAAGATGTCTCCCATTTTGTATCAGATTGCGGTGCCATCAGGATTTTGAGGGGAGTTTGGCTCTTATGGCATATATCTGTTCCTAATCATTGGAGTTTGGAAGTGGTGGATATTGGAAGATTTACTGGAGCTGTATGACTCAGGAGAAAGGTTGTAGTGGTCCTATATACACTTACTGCTATAATTTCACCAGTATCTGTCCGTGATAATTTTTTTATTTGCACTAACATACAATATTTCAGGACAAGCTTTCGGGGTATGTCCCCTTCATCAAGATCCAAGAGTCAGTGTGTGGTGGCTGGGAACTCTCACTTGCATAAACTGATGAAACACCTGGGTGGATAATCTGCTGATTGTGCATGTGCATGCCTGCACTGCCAAGCATTTCAATAGATGTGGACTTCAATCAGTTTAAATACTGCGGATTGTGCATGCCTGCATTTCCAAGCATTTCAATATATATGGACTTCCATCAGTTTATATACTAGCACAACTCTTTTTTTATTTTGTATCCGAATTACACCCTGCACATTATTACAGCCCTCTGCACCTCCTTACGAAGTAATCCTAATTAAAACTGGAACGTGAAGGCTTTGCCTATTCCTTGAAAATTATTTCAGTAAAAAAGTCAATACATTTCAAGATTGCAAGAAAGACTGGATGTCATATTCTTTCTGGTATGTCTCAAATGGGGAAGACAAAGCAGTGCATTGTAACTGGTACAGTTACAATAAAACATCAGTGATAAGCATTACAAATATTTGTGACTTCTAAATTGCAATTTATCATTATATGTGATTAATCTTCAAAAAAAAAAAAAAAAAAATTCATATTACTTAATGGTTTAGCCAATTTAACATTTGATCAGTGCAGGATAGGATCCCATGTTTTTCAAAGGAGTCTAAAAATTAAAATACTGGTATTACATAATTAATTCTATCTTAGGCTACATTCACATGGGCGATCGATCAAGCAAATTCCAGATCAAAAATCTGCAAATTCCTGGGGCTGAAATGATAGGTGTGAGGAGAGCTGTGGCCACTCAGCCCAGAACCATGACAGGCTGACTGCAGCCACAGATTACCTGCAGTTTGGCCCCTTCCGCTCGGCAGATTCCGCTTTGCTTAGTGGGGGATCGATCCACTGATCCCCCCCTGAGCAGGGAGATAACAGGTCTGTCTCTGCTCACTGTGCAGAGATGGACCCATCAGAGTCTCGACCTCCTTTACGAGGAGATCGGATGAAAACGGACCGCCTCTTTTTTCCTCTGATCCTCCAGGACAGATAGAAAATAGGGTCACTATCTGTCTGTATTTGGAGGGCAGGATCAAATCAGATAGTGGTGGGTGTCAGTTGACATGTCTCCACTGAAATCCACCGCTCCATGAGGGTGAATGAAGGGTCTGACCCGGTCTGCCTGAAAAACTGACAGGTAAACCTGATCGGAAAGCTCCTGTGAAAGGGCCTTTAGGGACAGATCTTGGCTGAATGTAGTTTTTATGTCCAGCCACGATCAATGCAGGTAATTGCCGACTGTGCAAACAGTCACAAACCGCTGTAGTCACCGTCAGCCTCTGATTGCACTGTAAGGACTGAGCGGCTGCAGAAAAGATGCTGTCAAACAACTGTTACATAATGTTTAAAGGATACTGGCACTTTCAAGGTAGATTCTTTACTATTGTCGTACTGAAGACTGTAAAAATAAATGTGTATGTAGCTTTTTTTTTGAAGAGATAAAAGTACTCTTGACTATAGCCTACAGGTTCTATGAAGAAGGTATAGGAACCACTAGAGGGAGCTCTGGGCACTACAGCAGATGAACTCTATAGCAGACTAAATGTACAGACCATCTTCTTTCGTCCCTAAATTCCACAGAGTGAACATTTCTTAAAATTAAGCTTGCCATAAAAGACAAAATCAGGATAGAATTACTGATCATAGTCTAAAAGTGCCATTTGACTAGCAGTTATGCTGACCCACTGGATCCAGTACTTTCTTAGTCTCATTACATTTAGAAACATCAGGAATATCAGAAAAGATAGAAGACCATATCGGCATACTTGTCTCAGGCCAGTGACTCAAAGTATTGAAGCAACAGGCTCAGCATGACAGCCAGGCAAACAGTATTTTTCCCCTCATGGTTTATGATAAAACTACTGATTCCTACCTACTTTGTTTTTTTTTTTTTTTTTTTTTTTACAAACTTATCAGCTAAAAGGCATTGCATAAAAAGTGCACTTCTCCTTCATGAATTATGGCCAGTTCTCATTTCCACATACATGGAATACTGCATTTGCTGACAAAAGTAAACAATCCTTGTTTTCACATGAAAACAATTAAAAGATATAGAAATAAAATATACAAGGTAGCTGCTTATTTTTTTTTAAAGCCAAAAGGATCTAGGGCTGTCATACTGATTCACGCTTCACTACTATCTAGTAAGCATGTAGGTAGTGAAGGCTGAAAAGTCTGAAATCCTGCCCTGCATACTTGCTCCAGACCAGTGACACACTAAAAAGTAAGCAAACATGAGGATAACAGTCCCAGATCATGTACCTGCAAAAACCAAGTCAGTAAATGACAACTCCCATATTACTGTCTGCAGATGTTCAATTTAGAAAAAACGTATCCATAATCTTTAGCTACACTAGCTTTAGAGCAAACTTTGGTAAAAAAAAAAAACACTGGGGATTTCACACATGGGTATACATTATTCTGGGCTCAGAAAAACTCTACACTGCTTTGCTTGCAGTACAAAAACTGTACTTATGAACACGTCCAAAAAACTTTCTCTATGCACTATAGTGTAAAAAGATTGGTTTAACGTCCATTGACCTAATGCGTTCTATGCATTAGGGTAAAAAGCCTTCTGCATGTACAAACCCAAAAAAGTTTGGACACTGTACAAATTGTGAGTAAAAAAGGAATGGATTAATTTACAAATCTCATAATCTTATATTTTATTCACAATATAATATAGATAACATATCAAAAAATGTTGAAAGTGAGACATTTTGAAAGGTCATGCCAAATATTGGCTCATTTTGGATTTCATGAGAGCTACACATTCCAAAAAAGTTGGGACAGGTAGCAATAAGAGGCCGGAAAAGTTAAATGTACATATAAGGAACAGCTGGGGGACCAATTTGCAACTCATTAGGTCAACTGGCAACATGATTGTGTATAAAAAGAGCCTCTCAGAGTGGCAGTGTCTCAGAAGTCAAGATGGGCAGAGGATCACCAATTCCCCCAATGCTGCGGCAAAAAATAGTGGAGCAATATCAGGAAGGAGTTTCTCAGAGAAAAATTTGAAAGAGAGTTTGAAGTTATCATCATCTACAGTACATATCATCATCCAAAGATTCAGAGAATCTGGAACAATCTCTGAAAAAACCATACTGGATGCCTGTGATCTTCAGGCCCTTAGACGGCACTGCATCACATACAGGAATGCCACTGTAATGGAAATCACAACATGGGCTTCCAGAAAACATTGTCTGAACACAATCCACCGTGCCATTCGCCGTTGCCGTCTAAAACTTGATAGGCCAAAAAAGAAGCCATATCTAAACATGATCCAGAAGCGCAGGCGTTTTCTCTGGGCCAAGGCTCATTTAAATTGGACTGTGGCAAAGTGGAAAACTGTTGTGGTCAGACGAATCAAAATTTGAAGTTCTTTGTGGAAAACTGGGCCGTCATGTCATCCGGACTAAAGAGGACAAGGACAACCCAAGCTGTTATCAGCGCTCAATTCAGAAACCTGCATCTCTGATGGTATGGGGTTGCATGAGTGTGTGTGGCATGGGCAGCTTACACATCTGGAAAGGCACCATCAATGCTGAAAGGTATATCCAAGTTCTAGAACAACATATGCTCCCATCCAGACGTCGTCTCTTTCAGGGAAGACCTTGCATTTTCCCACATGACAATGCCAGACCACATACTGCATCAATTACAACATCATGGCTGCGTAGAAGAAGGATCCGGGTACTTAAATGGCCAGCCTGCAGTCCAGATCTTTCACCCATAGAAAACATTTGGCGCATCATAAAGAGGAAGATGCGACAAAGAAGACCTAAGACAGTTGAGCAACTAGAAGCCTGTATTAGACAAGAATGGGACAATTCCTATTCCTAAACTTGAGCAACTTGTCTCCTCAGTCCCCAGACGTTTGCAGACTGTTATAAAAAGAAGAGGGGATGCCACACAGTGGTAAACACGGCCTTGTCCCAACTTTTTTGAGATGTTTTGATGCCCTGAAATTTAAAATCAACTTATTTTTCCCTTAAAAATGATACATTTTCGCAGTTTAAACATTTGATATGTCATCTATGTTGTATTCTGAATAAAATATTGAAATTTGAACCTTCCACATCATTGCATTCTGTTTTTATTCACAATTTGTACAGTGTCCCAACTTTTTTGGAATCAGGTTTGTAGTTCCCCCCTCAAGTTCTCAAGGCTTAGGGTAAAAAGCCTTCTGCATTTAGTTCCCCCTCAAGTTCTCAAGGCTCTCTCCCTCATTGGCTCACACACAGCAAAGGAAGCCCTTGGCTCTGGCTTCTGTCAATCGCAGCCAGTGATGAGGGGGCAAAAAGCGGGGCCGAGTCCCGCTGTCTGTGTCAAGGAATGAGCCCGCTTGAGTGCCCCCATAGCAAGCAGCTTGCTACGGGAGCACTCAAAAGGGGGAAGGAGCTAGGAGCAACTAGCAAGGGACCCGAGAAGAGGAGGATCATGGCCCAAAGCATTGCACAGAGCAGGCAAGTATACAGGTTTATTTTAAAAAGGGGAAAAAAATTATGTTTAGAATCACTTTGATCTACCTTACAAGAATTCATAGAAGTGATGGCTGCTGAAGATAGTCTAAAAAACTCTAGCCACATGTAAAAGCCTATAATTAGTGCAGATTAAACACTCTGTGCAACTGCCAAAGTCAACTTCTCTGAACAGTGAATGACAAGGAAATGAGCAAGCTAACAGTGTTTTCTATCTGCAGTTCCAGTAGGATCCTAAAGCAGAACAATGGGAAAAATAGAAGACCTCTCTTGCAGTGGCGCTGCACCTGCACTGCAAGGGGTATCTACTAATTTAGGTTTAGGGGACAGAGTAAACAGTATTACTTACCTGATCCACTGTAGTGCTCAACCAGTCCTTGCAGCCTCTTCTCCCCTGCGTGCCAGCATTAGGCTTCAAGTCATGAGGGATAGGAGGCAGCTTAGGCAGAACTCAGGACACCTAGTTGAGGTTCCACAGACATGTCAGGTGTACTGAAATTATTGTGGAATTTGAAAAACAGTTTAGGCACACTATTTTTTTTTTATTATTATTTTTTTTTTTTTTAATGAGTGGGTGTTTGGCTACAATTTTTTTTCTATCCATGACCAACTTGAGGGGATCTTTTCTCAATTTATGTCTTTGTGCAACTAGGACAAGACATGGGGAAGCAGCTGTCATTGGAACAGGAAGGTACAAAAGTTTTGGAAAAGCTTAACCCATCCCCACTCTACTACAAAAAGGCCTTTTGATTTTGTTTGTGTCCCCACTGGAAAATTACCCATCACTTTCTGTCTTTGAAGAAACAAGTTGAAATCTTCTCGACAGACAGGAATAGTCCTGACCGAGGCTCTAACGCTGACACTATATCCAAAATAAAACGAATTTCAGCTGGAGTTGGCCTTTGTGAAGTCAGAACATGTGCTTTCTTTGACCACAACTGAAAAGCTTGAAGTTAGCAGCCAGCTGTAAACTTTTAAAGCACATTAGATTTAAAATTAGATGAACTTAAATATTTAGGGTAAAATATCTATATAGCTGGGTGAGACCAGGTACAGTAGCACACACACAATTTAAAGGCGGGCAACAAAATTAAAAAAGGCTTTTCCTTTCCCTCTGGATTTCCTGTATCCTTCAATTATATAAAATTTCCAGATCATCTTAGGCAACTTGCGTTCCTTTCGGACAAGCAGGTACAAATAATAAAACGAATTTGCAATACAAATTTAATCATTTTTTTCTCTGTCCACATTCAACAGTTTTTTCAAAGGTGATCCGTCAACCACCTGATCGCCAAGTGTCCCATTCTTGGAGAAAGTCTGGCTGTTGGAAGTAGAAGTCACATCTGGGGGGGTGTCCTCTGGTATCACAGTGATAGAATCCTTACTTCGGTCATTCATTTCAATAGCTTCAAAATCTGCATCATTCCATTGCTGAACATCCTCCTCCTCTTCTTCCTCTAGGCCAGAATTCGAAAGTAAGGCCCTTCGGTCTTCACTTTCAACTCCATCCCACCGTACCTTGTCCTGCGAAGAAGTGGCCAGTTTGTACATGACTGGAAACAATACAGTGGTCACAGCAGAAGATGCCAAGATTGTGTACATAAGTACTGGAAAAGCGGGCAACATTTCCTGAAGGTATCCTACAGAGGCAGGAATTGCCATTTCTCCAAGTGCTGCTCCAATCACAAATAAGGAAGCCGTCTTGCTTCCTATAGTCGTGTACTGCTGTGCCCAAGAGAAACCACTGGGAAAGGTGGTAGCCATAGATGCCCCATACAGTGCACTTCCAATCCAAAGGACTATGTGTCTTTTATAAAAGATCATTAAAGATACAGATGCAACCGTGCAGCCAATCACACTAAGAAGCAGCATGGTGCCAGGATACAAACATGTCGCAAAGCAGATAGCCAAACCTCGAACTGCAGCAAACACTCCCCAAAATATAGAGTTCACCCCCGCAGCCTTATCATGATCCATGTCTGCCATATTGATAGCGTAAGTAAATATGTATGAACCATAGGCAACTTCTGCACCAACATAGAAAAAGAAAAATAAGCAAAGTAGAAAGATGAGAGCGTTGTGATGCTTGGCTGTCCTTCCTTTTTCTTCTGAACCCTTAGTGGCTGATCGATTAGGCGGACTTTTACAGTACAAGATAAATAAAAATATAGAGACCAGCAATATGTATGTGGCAATAACAATATAGGATAGCATTGACTTCTTAATTTCAAGAATATTAGGTACTTCTTGTGATGGGATCTTATCAAAGGGCAGAATTTCTGGAATTAATTTTGCCAAAATTGGTGCCAGAAGAGCCCCCAGAGCAAAACTGAAGTGTAGTGCCTGAACATGGGGTCCAGCTTCATCTCCCCAAGTGTTCAGAATGACAACATTTCCACCTGACATGGGAGAAGAAAATGATTACTAATTAATACATAAAAAAAACACAATCTCAGTAACAAAACAAAACAAAAAAAAAAAGTTAATTCAACATAATGCACTATAGCACGTTCCTTTTACAGAAATGCACACAAATTATGTTAATATAGTTACAAACTATGTTAATATGGTTAAAAAAAAAACACTTATATACACATACACACACAGCAGGTGAAATAATAAACACATCATTTTTCTAGGTAAATATATTTCTACAGGTGCTACTGACATGAAATTTTCACCATGTCGTTAAATAAATAACGCAATAAACTGCCATGGCCTGTATATGCACGCTCACCACGCAAGACTCCATTGCTGAAGAAAAATCATGATGAAGCTCGTTTAAAGTTTGCTGCAAAACATTTCGAAGAACCCATACCAACAGTGAAGTTTAAATTCGGGAACATGGTTTGGGGCTGTTTTTCAGCATACATTACTGGCAGCAAACCATGTCATTGAAGTGAGGATGGATGGAAAAATTTACCCAGACATTCTTCATAAAAATCTGCCGCCAGGAGGATGGAGATGAAACAAGGGTGGACATTTCAGCAAGACAATGATACCAAACACAAAGCCAAGGAAACTCTCAGTTGAATTCAAAGAAAGAAAATAAAGCTGTTGGAATGGCCCAGCCAGCCAATTGCCTGACTTGAATCCAATAGAAAATCTATGGAAAGAACTAAAAGATCAGAGTTCATAGAAGAGGCCCACGAAACCTTCAAGATTTGTGTGGAAGAATGGGCCAAAATCACACCTGAGCAATGCATGCAACTAGTTCCTCTATACAGGAGGCGTCTTGAAGCGGTCATTACAAAGAATTTTGTACAAAGTAATAAAAATAAGTTTCAGTTAGCATGTTCAATATTTTTTTCCTGTGTCATTCCATTTTATTACACATAACTTAATTTTTAAACTTATTTGTTTTGTTGTTCTTTGTATGTATGGATTGATTTGGTTGTTACCGACATGTGGTGAAGATTTCATGTCATAACACCTTTAGAAATATAATTTACCTAGAAAAATGGCGACGTGTTCAATACTTATTTTACCCACTGTAAATACTCTCTTCAGAATATTAAGCACTTCACCATTTTGTAAAAGTTGTCCTTTTGTCCTTCTAACTCCAGAAAAGTTTGATTTTGCATATGTAATAATCTCAAAGTAATACTTGTTCTATATATATATATATATATATATATATATATATATATATATATATAGTGATACAGTGCCTTGCGAAAGTATTCGGCCCCCTTGAACTTTGCGACCTTTTGCCACATTTCAGGCTTCAAACAAAGATATAAAACTGTAATTTTTTGTGAAGAATCAACAACAAGTGGGACACAATCATCAAGTGGAACAAAATTTATTGGATATTTCAAACTTTGTTAACAAATAAAAAACTGAAAAATTGGGCGTGCAAAATTATTCAGCCCCTTTACTTTCAGTGCAGCAAACTCTCTCCAGAAGTTCAGTGAGGATCTCTGAATGATCCAATGTGGACCTAAATGACTAATGATGATAAAAAGAATCCACCTGTGTGTAATCAAGTCTCCGTATAAATGCACCTGCACTGTGATAGTCTCAGAGGTCTGTTTAAAGCGCAGAGAGCATCATGAAGAACAAGGAACACACCGGGCAGATCCGAGATACTGTTGTGGAGAAGTTTAAAGCCGGATTTGGATACAAAAAGATTTCCCAAGCTTTAAACATCCCAAGGAGCACTGTGCAAGCGATAATATTGAAATGGAAGGAGTATCAGACCACTGCAAATCTACGAAGACCTGGCCGTCCCTCTAAACTTTCAGCTCATACAAGGAGAAGACTGATCAGAGATGCAGCCAAGAGGCCCATGATCACTCTGGATGAACTGCAGAGATCTACAGCTGAGGTGGGAGACTCTGTCCATAGGACAACAATCAGTCATATACTGCACAAATCTGGCCTTTATGGAAGAGTGGCAAGAAGAAAGCCATTTCTTAAAGATATCCATAAAAAGGGTCGTTTAAAGTTTGCCACAAGCCACCTAGGAGACATACCAAACATGTGGAAGAAGGTGCTCTGGTCAGATGAAACCAAAATCAAACTTTTGGCAACAATGCAAAACGTTATGTTTGGCGTAAAAGCAACACAGCTCATCACCCTGAACACACCATCCCCACTGTCAAACATGGTGGTGGCAGCATCATGGTTTGGGCCTACTTTTCTTCAGCAGGGACAGGGAAGATGGTTAGAATTGATGGGAAGATGGATGGAGCCAAATACAGGACCATTCTAGAAGAAAACCTGACGGAGTCTGCAAAAGACCTGAGACTGGGACAGAGATTTGTCTTCCAACAAGACAATGATCCAAAACAAAGCAAAATCTACAATGGAATGGTTTACAAATAAACATATCCAGGTGTTAGAATGGCCAAGTCAAAGTCCAGACCTGAATCCAATCGAGAATCTGTGGAAAGAACTGAAAACTGCTGTTCGCAAACGCTCTCCATCCAACCTCACTGAGCTCGAGCTGTTTTGCAAGGAGGAATGGGCAAAAATTTCAGTCTCTCGATGTGCAAAACTGATAGAGACATACCCCAAGCGACTTAGAGCTGTAATCGCAGCAAAATGTGGCGCTACAAAGTATTAACTTAAGGGGGCTGAATAATTTTGCATGCCCAATTTTTCAGTTTTTTATTTGTTAAAAAAGTTTGAAATATCCAATAAATTTCGTTCCACTTCATGATTGTGTCCCACTTGTTGATTTTTCACAAAAAATTAGTTTTATATCTTTAGGTTTGAAGCCTGAAATGTGGCAAAAGGTCGCAAAGTTCAAGGGGGCCGAATACTTTCGCAAGGCACTGTATATCTAATGAGAAAAATGTCTAGGTCAGAGGTAGTCAACTTGAAAATTATAGAGGGCCTCTATTGGTGGTCAGTGGCAGCAAAATTGAACTGCCCCTCCCTTGTGTATTAGTGGTCAGTACCAGTGAAACAAATGTTTTACTAAACCCACAACAGTAAAATCAGTCTGTATCTGCAGTAAAGCATGCTCGTTCTACTCACTGTGGAACCTAAGGGGCTAATCCTCTGCATTGTGTAAAAAGGCGGTTTGATCCTGTTTTCCTAAAGGCCCGTACACACGTACCGATCGTCGGCATACAAACGTCGGCGGACGAAAGATCTGCCGATTGTACGCGTGTTAGTATGGTGCCTCCGACAGATGTCTGCGCACAATCCGCGGACAAAAGTCTTTCTTGCAAACATGAAAATTTTTGTCTGCGGACACCAGAACGGACGATTGTTCGCCTGTCAGTACAGAATTCGGCCGACAGACCGCAGATTTGCAAGACTGGGCATGCTCAGAAAATTAAAAACACAGGGAAAGTTAACCATTACATGACATCACTTCTGCAGTCAGCTGAAGTCTGCAGACAAAATTCTTGTGCTGTCCTTGTGCTGTCTTTGCACTTTTCAACAGACACCGACATCCCGGGGAGAAAAGACGAACATTTGTATGCCGACCATCGGTACGTGTGTACGGGGCTTAATTCTCCCCAGTCTTCCACAGTCCCCAAACCATCTCCTGATAGAACAGAGCTTTTTTTTTTTTTCCTGGGAAGATGTGATCAGCACAGGGCCAATCAGCACTGTTAAGACAGAGTCAGGTGTCCTGCAGCCTCAGAGGACAACCAGCGGAGAATGAATGACTCGTACTACAAGCTTTAACCAGTGTGCTGCTGGACACTGAGAAATCACAAGGCTGCTCTAACTGCTGATTAGAAATGGTATTTAGCAGTTTATATTTACTAAAACATTTGCATTTCTATGTACTGTGGGAGACCAGATATAGAGAATGAAGGGTCCTGGGCTTATTACCACTTTAAGCCCCACTTGCCCTCTGCATTGGTGGTCATGCCAGAGATAGTTAAAAACACACACGCTGGTGATCATGGCAATGAAAGTTAAAAATCCCATCAACACATGTCAAATTTTGGGCATCCCCTGCAGCAAAAATTTAATTTTTGGTGAGATACTTCCAAAGAAAAATCACATCTAATAGGATGCAGACCCTGCCACTTTCCTCAGAGTCCTGCAAGTGCAGCAGCTGATTGTCTGTGTCTATGTGTAGAATGAATGAGAGTGACTCTATAATTATCAAACAGCTATTTCTACAGAATATCAAACAGTATGAAACTGCAACAAAGTTTGTTAAAAATCCTTTAAAAATTTACATTGATTGCCCTCCTTAAGACATCTAACTTCTACCTGGATTACATGGAACCCTAAGGTTCCTCCAGGGGTTGCTAGGGGTTCCTTGCAGTGTGGCTGATTGACTTCCCATCTGATCAGGTAGCATGATACCAATGATCTCTTCAGTGGGTGTAAGGCTGACCACTAACTGTGAAGATTGTATTCACCCTACACCAATGTAAGGGGCATTTCTTCCCACTGATCCCAATAAACCCCGATTTTAGTAAGGGTTCCCAGAGACATCAACATTTTAGGGGTAAATAGGTTAAGAAAGGCTGTGTTAAAGCGGAGTTCCACCCTGGGAAAGCTTTTTTTTAATAAAAATACCCCCGGGACAGTCAGGGCTAGTACATTCCACAATGGCTAGCCTCCGATCTGTCCCGGGTTGCACTTACCTTTTAGAAGAAATACTTACCTTGAAAATGTATTGTCCAGCGCTGCCATCTCAGGTGTGGGCGGCTTGAAGCCAGCGCGATCCTCTTCTGTGTCCACTTCTGTCTTCTTCGGTCCCACGATGCACTGCACCGGCCCCGCCGTCACTTCCGGGGCCGCAGCGTCATCCCTGCACAGCTTCTGGGCATGCCCAGAAGCTGTTTAGCAAGGTATGACGGCGCCTGCACCAGAAATGACGTCAGGGCCGGTGCAGGCACATTGATTCCTGGCAGTGATGATGTTCAGCTCCCAGGAATCATTGCAAGCCAGGAAGTGACGAATCGCTGTGGCCGCCGAGGGGAGGAAGAGGAAGTAAGGCAAGTATATTTTCTTCTAAACCAGGTAAGAAAAAAAAAAAAAAAAGTTTAACAATTTGTTTTTCAGGTGACCCCGGGCATGAAGACGGAGGTAAGTTTAATTTTAGGGTGGAACTCCGCTTTAAGATATATTTTTCCTGCATTTATTTCAAAAGCAATAACCTGTAACAACTTGCAGCCATTTGTTATACGCTATTATTGTAAAGGACTGTTCTAAATAACACAATAAAAATATTTATCAACGAACATCTTGATAATGGTTTTTCCTATTCCTGTGGAATGTTAAAGGAGAACAAAGTTACCTGTATCTAAGAATCCCATTGAGGTGCCCACAACAGACATCACTCCAGTCAAAAGAATGGCCTTCTTACACCAAGGCAACATTAAAAGGCCTGTACAGGTCGCTAGCATGGATAATCCTGTTAAAGAAAAAAAAAAATGAGCTTTACCAGTAACACATTTCAACATTTTCACAAATGACACAATCACATAAAAATAATGGAGTAACAAGTATGTATGTTTCTTCGGCTCTAAGCTTCAATGCTGGGTCTTGTTCACACATTGCACTTTCAGTCAGTCTGCAAACCATTACAATGTTAATGAGCATTGCATGTAATGTGACTGTAAGGAGTTTAGGAATAAGTGGACTTTTAAAATATTTTGGCTCCTTCAATATATCAAAATAATCAAAGATGTATGCAAATATGATTCTTTATCATTTTACTCGCACTTACGGGGCTCAATTCACAAAGCAGTATCTACAGCTTTAAGAACGGTGGTAAAATACCTCTTAGCGTTTTACACAAATTATTTTGCAATTCACAAAAAAAATAAAAAACACGCTACTAAAATACCGTATGAGCCATTTTAAGAAGAAGTGATGCGGTATTTGAGTAGTGAAAGCTAGTGGTATTTTAATGCCGACATAAGTCGGCATCCTTAAACAGTAAACAACATTGTACATATCATAGTTCATAGAAGCGAGCAGCCGCTGCATCCTTAAAGTGGTCGTTATCGATAAAAAAAAAAAAAAAAAAAAAAGGAAGAGGATCCGGTTTCTTTAAAGCATTAACAACAGCACAGTGCTTGTGCTGTGTCAGTTGGCCCCTTGTGTTATATTAATTACCTGGCTGATCCTGCCCTCTAAACTGGCCACGGTTTATCATGAGTGGAGCCCTGACACCATTATCAGTTTATGTGCCTCTGTCATCCGCTGTCTCTCCTCTGTCCTCCTCTCCCTGCCGGTCAGCTCCAATCTACTCCCCGGCCCTCCCTCCTGCTGCTATCATAACGGAGTCTTCTTGCTACAATCTACAATATATTAAATGATGTGCCTCAGTGTATGTGTATTTAAAAAATAAGCCTCTGTATACCTTGTCTTATAGCGCCGCTCACATGACAGCCTGCCTCTCTCTCTCTCTGCCTTCTGGCTGACGTCAGCTGAAGATTCTCAACCCCTCCCGTTGTAGCTGTCAGATCGAGAGAGGTGGGTGGTCACAGACAAAAAGGTATACAGCGGCTTATTTTTTTTTTTAAAACGTACACTGGGGCACACCATTTATTCGAACAGAGGAGATTGTAGCAAGACTCAGTGGCTTAACCACCACTTTAACAACCATGACTCTGCTGTCAGCGGGGTAAACAAAAGACAAAAAGACTTGAAAGCATTTATAAAAAAAACAAAAAAAAAAAAAAAAAAACGCACAGGTGCTCAAATACCACCAAAAGAAAGCTCTATTTGTGGGGAAAAAAGGACAAAACGGAATTTTTGTAAAATCTTACCTGTAAAATTCCTTTCTCTGAGTCCGACAGTCGCCGCCTCTTCATATTCGTCACTATGGGGTTTTGACCTTTGCTCCGTAGGAGTAGCTAGGCAACAGAATATGTCAATATTAAAGGCTTTTAACATATCCCACCCCCAGGGGGTGGTCCCCTCAGTCAATAACCTCCTACTTCCTGTATCCATACCTCAGTTTCAGTGGAATAGCAGTAGAGTATACAACCAAACCCCAAAAGAGGGGCGGGGGCGGCGACTGTCGGAGGACTCTTCATATTCGTCACTATGGGGACGTCCCAAAGCAGTGCAAACATGAGGGGTGGGAAACGCAGCCGCGCCCAAGGCAACGCAGTCTCCACATCAGAGAAAGTAACCTTACCAAAGGAAGGAAACCAGCTGGGAAGCATGAAAAAAACTTGCTCAACAGGAGCAACAACCCAGGAAAAAACAAATAACCCAGGGAGAAAAAATATCCCAACAGCCAAGGGTCCAAAACAAAGGACCCTAAGGAACCGCCGCACTAAGAACCTTGCGGCCAAAGGAAGCATTTGCCGATGCCTGAACATCCACCTTGTAAAATTTTGTGAAAGTGTGAACGGTCGACCAAGTCGCCGCCTTACACACCTGGGCCACAGAAGCCCCATGACGACAGGCCCAAGACGTACTCTGGGATCTGGTAGAGTGCGCCTTCACAGGCATAGGAGGGACTTTACCCTTCAAAGCATATGCCTGCTCAATGGTCTGTCTGATCCATTTGGCGATGGTAGAAGCCAATGCCGCCATGCCCTTCCGAGGTCCCTCAGGAAGGACAAAGAGAGAATCCGTCTTGCGAAAAGACTTCGTCAAATTCAGGTAAACCCTGACTGCCCTGACAACATCCAAGGAATGTAGAGCCACCTCCTTCGGATGCTTAGGCTTCGCGCAAAGCGAAGGCAAGACAATGTCCTCGTTGAGGTGAAATTCGGAAACCCTTTTCGGAAGAAAAGGATTAGGTCGCAAGACCGCCTTATCCAAGTGAAGTACCAGATACGGAGACCTGCAGGACAAAGCTGCCAACTCCGAAACTCTGCGAGCCGAAGTGATCGCCACCAAAAAGGCGATTTTTTTGGACAACAGAGGCAACGAGATCTCCCTGATCTTTTCAAAGGGAGCATGTTGTAACACGGACAGAACAAGGTTCAAGTCCCATGGAAGCAAAGGCTCCCTCCGAGGAGGGACCAGATGTCGCACCCCTTGAACAAAGGTGCTAACTAGAGAATTAGACGCCACGGGGCGTTAAAAAGAACGGCCAGAGCAGAAATCTGACCCTTAAATCGTGGCCAACGCTAAACGCTGGTCCACGCCCGTTTGAAGGAAGGCCAACACCCTCGAAACCAAATAAGAGCGAGGGGAATACCCCCTGGACTCACACCAGTCAAAGTAGGCCTTCCACGTACGGTAGTATATTTTTCCCGAAGAGGCCTTTCTAGCATTGATCAAAGTATGAATGACCTCCGGAGAGAGACCCCTATCCTTCAGGACCTCGGTCTCAACAGCCAGGCCGTCAAAGCCAGCGACTGTAAAGCAGGATGGAATATCGGTCCTTGAGACAGAAGATCTTCCCGAAGAGGCAAACGCCACGGGTCGTCGACCGCCAGGTTCACGAGGTCTGCGTACCAGGACCGGCGAGGCCAGTCCGGTGCCACAAGAACCACCGTGTGTGGTTCCGAAGTCAACCTGCGAAGGAACCTGGACAGCAGCTGAATCGGTGGAAAGGCATACATCAGACGATACTGATGCCATGGAGCCACCAACGCGTCTGACGCGTCTGCCTGAGGATCGCGCGTCCTTGCCACGAACCTTTCCACCTTGTTGTTCAGACGAGACGCGAACAGGTCCACATCCGGAAGACCCCACTTCGCGCACAACATCTGGAAGACATCCGGGTGGAGGGACCATTCCACCTGGTCCAGGGACTGGCGACTCAGATAATCCGCCTGCCAGTTCTCCACCCCCGGAATGTGAACCGCTGAAATCGCCGGGACGTGCGTCTCGGCCCAAGACAGAATGTCGGCCACTTCCTGAGCCGCTCGGGCACTCCTGGTGCCCCCTTGGTGGTTGATGTAGGCCACCGCTGTGGCACTGTCCGTCTGCACCCGAACCGGACGGCCCTGCAGCCTGTCCGTCCAACGTCGAAGGCAGAGATTTATCGCTCGCAATTCCAGAATGTTGATCGGAAGGGAGGATTCCCCCTCCGACCAAGTCCCCTGGGCGGGTCCGACACCAGACCCTGGTCGGTCGCTGACCGAACCAGGATGTCGTCCAGATACCCCAGGACAGAGATGCCCTGAGCTCTCAATAAAGCCAGAACACCCGCGGAGCCGAAGCGAGCCCAAAAGGCAGCGCCACGAATTGGTAATGATCCTCCGCAATGGCGAATCGAAGGTACCTCTGGTGACCCTCGAAAATGGGGATGTGAAGGTACGCATCCTTCAAGTCGATGGAGGCCATGAATTCCCCCGGAACCAGGGCAGCCACCACCGACCGCAGGGATTCCATGCGGAACTTGCGAACCCGCACAAAGCGGTTCAGAGCCTTTAAGTCCAGAATCGGAAACACCTTGCCCTCCTTTCTGGGCACGGTGAACAGATTGGAATAGAACCCCCGAAATCTGTCCCGATGAGGCACCGGAACCACCACTCCCTGAGCCCGCAGATCCTGCACCGCCAGGTGCAGAGCCTGCAAACGCTCCGGAGACAGCTGAAGATTTGAGGGAAAAAATCTGCTCTCCAGCCGAGAGAGAAACTCGATCTTGTAGCCGGATCGAACGATTTCCTGAACCCACCTGTCCCGAACACGGGCCAGCCAGGGTTGAAGAAAACCGAGCAAGCGTCCCCCCACCCCAGAACCGGGTGAGGGCGCCCCTTCAGGCCGCACTGTTGTGGGCAGCGGATCCGGACTGGCCGGACTTCTGCTTACCTGTCCACGGTTTCTTCTGGGAGCCTTGGCCTTTGAACGGCTTGCCCTTATAGTGCGACCGAAAGGCACGAAAGGAGCCCCGAGAGGGCCGAAAAGAAGCGTTGTTCTTACCGTGAGCCGCCTTAGCCTTGTGGAATTGGGGCAAGAGCGTGCTCTTACCACCCGTGATCCCTTTAATCAGTGTATCCAAGGAATCGCCAAAAAGGCGAGATCCGTTATAGGGCAGATTAGCTAAGGTCTTGCGCAAAGACTTCAGCCAAATCAGGCGGCGAGACAACACCGCCACACTGTGCACGCGTGCAGCCAACAGAACTATGTCCAAGTCCGCATCACACAAATACATGACACCCTGATGGATCTGATCCACCATAGCCAAAGTCTCTGGAGGGGCCGAGTCAGCCACCAGGACGCGTCTAAGCACCTGCGTCCAATTTGCGACAGCCTGAGCTGCCATAAGCAAGGCAAAAATAGCCTTGAGCATAGAACCGGTAACCGAATAAGTATGACGGGTAAGAGACTCCAGTCTCCTGTCCGTGGCATCCCGGAACACCGGCGTATCCTCAGCAGGAACCGCAGTAGACTTATTTAAAACCGCCACCGCGTGATCCACCGGAGGAGGCACACACCAACGTTCATCAGTAGCAGGCGTGAAAGGATAACGCAGCTTGAACCTACTTGGCACAGCAAAAGGCTTCTTTAGAGTGCGCCATTGTTCACCAACAGCGCACTGAAAATCCTCAGTACAAGGAAAAACCTGAGAAGTTTTGCGTCTCCGCTGTGTCCCATAAGAAGCCAGAACGGCAGGAGGACACGGTTCATCCTGTAAATGCAGCGTTTGTTTGATAGAAGCAATCAACTCATCCACGAGTGCAAGCTCTTCAGACGAGCCAGGGGGAGAATCATCCACCCCCTCAACCTCTGCATCACCCTCCGACCCTGCAAAGTCCAGGGACGAACGGGACCCCGATAAGGGGACCCCAGCCATAGCAGCCCCATCACCTTCGCCCTCTGAATCAGAGGATATTGAGAGTCTGGGCCGTTTTGTGGATTGAGCAGCCACCAGCATTTGCACCTGAGCAGCAAGGTTAGCCACCACAGTAGCCAAATCACCCCCTGGGGGGGAAACAGCAGCCCCTTGGCCTCCCACCAAAGTGAGAGGAAATTTGCTTTCCTGAGAATTCATGCCCCAAAGTATGTGGAAGAATAAAGGGTTAACTGCCCCTTTAAAAAGCGCGGCGAGCGCAGCCCCCCGAACACATACACCAATACAAGCCGACCCCCACAGGGAGAAAGTACAACTCAGGCAAGGATACAGGTATAGAGAGGTAAAAACCTGGAGAGACCGCTGCTGCCTCGATCGGTGCGCGCAGGGAAAAGGAAGTGATGTCACGCGGGGTGCTCTATTAAAGCCTATGGAAGGCTACAAGAAAATGGCCGCCTGCAGTGCTATCATGCGGCCGGAGCGAGCGCCGCCAAAATGGCGGCATTTGGCGCCGAAACGCTGCTCCTCCACAACAGTGAGACCGCCAAAAAAACACATGCAGTAAAATAAAATAATGACTGACCGCCGCAGAGGTCGCCGCAATGTGCAAAACACGATACAATCATGCCCCCAGCACACAGCCTGTCACACAGCAAGACACAGCACATAAAACTGACACAGCACAGTGCAGCATGCCCCCCCCCCCCCCCTGCAGCCCACAGAATGCAGCCAGCAGACAGGGAGTCCAAGCAGTGTGACAAGAGGCAGGGTTACACAGTCCCAGACTGACACCCCCCAAACAGACAGGTCCCCACATAGATACACTTACCTCCTAGATGGCGTGGGGAACCCGCACAGGCGAACAAGCCACTGCACATGGGACAGGGAGAGTCGCAGTCAGGACGCAGGAAAACTGCGGTGCGAAACCGCATGGCGTCCAGTGAGGTAGCCACCTCACCATAGCATCCCTGCACCGAACAGGGATGGGTCGTTCAGAATGCCAGGAGAAGTACCTGACCGAACGCTCGATGGCAGGCTGAGAAGCCACTGGCCCACAGCCTGCGACCAGGGGGATCAGCCCGAGACCCAGCCTGCATGATCCTCTTCATCAGAAGAACTAACTAATGCTGACAAAATAACAGCTAAGTAAGGAAAGAGAGAAAGAAACTCAAATAAAATCAAAAAAGAAGAGAAAGGCTGAGACAAAATGCCCCAGCATAGAGACATCCAGCTACTCCTGACAAGCTAGACATTGAAACTGAGGTATGGATACAGGAAGTAGGAGGTTATTGACTGAGGGGACCACCCCCTGGGGGTGGGATATGTTAAAAGCCTTTAATATTGACATATTCTGTTGCCTAGCTACTCCTACGGAGCAAAGGTCATAACCACATAGTGACGAATATGAAGAGGCGGCGACTGTCAGAGGACGTAAGAGAAATTTAGTTTGGGTACAGCGTCGCACAACCGCGCAATTGTCCGTTAAAGTAACAGTGCCTAATCTCTAAATAGGGCCTGGTAAGGAAGGGGGCAAATCCTTCCGGTCTTAAAGTGGTTAAAGCAAAACTAAAGGGTCAATACTTACCTGTCCAATGGTCCCTTGCTAATGCAGGCATCTTCTCCCGAGTGCCAGTCTTTTGGCCTCTTTATTGGCAGGCAGGGGGTGAGGTCACTCCTGCACAGGAGCTAGTCATCCTAGCCCCCATCAGACCGGCCTGGCACTGTAAGCTCAGCTTCGCATGTGCAGCTCAGTTAACAGCACCTGAGAAGACAGCAAGATGCAGGTAGGGGTATTTTATTGCAGAAGAGATGGTGCTTGTCTCTTCTGAAATAAAAGCCTGCTTACTTGCCGTTTCTTACAGCGGAACTTCCGTTCAGTTTTAACTATATACCAAAGCAGTTACATTCAAGGCATGCTGTGAATGATACTGTGTCACAGCCGCTTTTGCTTCCAACCAAACTATCAAAGCATCAAATGACTGGTTCTATTTGTATGGGTGTGATTCTTGCGCTGTCTTGGGAGATTTCTATGTAATCCTACCCTTAATGCCGTTTGTACTGTTACTGGTCACTGGGGGGGAGGGGGAGTAAAGCGCTTCAGGGGTTATTATTGTAATGTAGTGTCTAATCGTGTAAATATATGTATAAATATAAAAAAAAAAGTGCAAATAACTTCAATCAATGTATCTAAAATTGATTAATTAAAATAGTGTAAAATAAATGTGTCTTTTAGACCCCGTTCACACTGGGGCGAGCCGACTTTGCCGGGCGACCTGTGAAGTCGCGGTGCGCAGCTCGCACCGCGACCTCGGAGCGGCCGGCACGGACTTCATATAATTGAAGTCAATGCAGGTCGCTCCAGGTTGCCCCAAAGAAGCTCCGGACCCTTTTTCTAAGTCGGAGCGACTTGTGTCGCTCCTATTAGAACGGGTCCACAGCTTCTCTATGGCAGACGACCTACGGCGACCTGTCAGGCGACCAGGTCGCCCCAGTGTGAACCGGCTCTTAGATATTCAATTATATAAAACATATATATATAAATATATGTTAATAGATTCTTAAATCAATAAACTCATTAAACTCATTATTATGAAACTCAATCCAAGTCATGTGGATATTCAATAATGGGATGTCATACAAAATAATAAATCAATACGTATGTACATATATTCCTTAAATAAATATAAAGTGCTTGTGGTAAGTGTGTACTATAAACAATTAATAAAAGGTGACAAGAGTGATCAATAAAGTGCAACGTGCCAACTAATAAAATGTCCAACTCCTACTGCCATACAATAATTCTGTGGGATCAATCACAAATAAATAATTCGTAATTGTGCTTAAGTGTCCAAAAACAATATTCAAGCATCCTCTTCTGCGGGTCAAAATAAACTTTCTTCCACCTTTTCACCTTGTGAAAAAAACAGTGCTCATTACTTACAGCTACCTGCTCACCTTAATGTTGTAGGGAATGCGCTTTTTAGTATATTGAAAAGCCAGAACATCTATCCTCTCCTCTTATATCTTTGCTCAGTCAAGCATGGGGGATGTCAGTATAATTCCTCCTTTCCAGGGTATCGCTTCCTTATACTCCAATACCTCCTCGTATTTCAAACAAATAAGGCCAACATAGTGTAGTAGTATCAAGTATTTATTTTAAAGAAAAAATGTAGCAACTCACAGTTAAAATCTCTACTTGTATGCCGCGGGACTTCTCTCCGTGTCCCGTAGGGCCGACACAGCACCAGAGGTGACGTTACACGGATTCAATGCCAGAAGCATGACTTCTGTCATTGAATCAACCAGGTATGAGAAACACTAGGATACCTACAGTGTTGTTCCAATTTACTACACTTAGCCTTTAACCACTTCCAGTAAACCGACGTACCTGTATGCCGGCTTGAAGAAGTGGTTGTACAAGAGTGATGCCTGCAGCTTCAGGCATCAAACCAGTACCCGTTTTTTGGGCCGGTGGTCGGCTTTCTGGTGATAAACGATGCTGCTTAGCAGCTGCTCGGCCGTTATCCCAGCGAGAGGGAAAGGGACGTCAGCCCCTCCTCCCGCTACCGCTCTGCCTGGGTCTCCCGTCCTACCAGGAGACCCGAGCAACCAGCCATCACATCTGCCGGCTGGTTAACAAAGCAAGATTCGGCTTCAATCAGGTCTCCAATCAAGTAACCCGGCAGCGACATAACGTCCCTCCCGGTTTACTCTGCTGCCAACGGCGTTGATTTAAAAAAAAATAAATAAAATAACTGACAGTATTCAAAAATGCCAATTTCGGCATAGCTAAAGATTCCTTGAAAGCTCAGTGGACTTCCTTGGCCAATGATCCTGGAAGAGAGGGGCAAGTTTATCAGTATAATTATTTGTCTTTCAACAGACCTACAGTATTTGCTTTAAAAAAAAAAAAAAAAAAAAAACTGTTTTGCCATATTCAGGGCAATGCAACAGAGTTGCTTTACCCCCCCCCCCCCAAATCCCCAACAGCTATACCAACCCTTGATTTACTCCAGCACTGCTCTGTTTAAAGCCAGGAACCAAAGAAAATACCCAGTGCTACCATGTATGGAGAAGCATGTGACACAGACGTGACAGCACTGGGCAAGGGTGATATCACAAGGGAATCCACAGTCCTGTGTAAGCTAGGACTTCAGCAACTTTTAGCATATTGTGGCATCTTTCATTCTCAGAAGGTAAATTGAGAGGTGGGTCAGTGAAATTAAGGTAATTATATGCTGCTGGGGAGTTGGGCATTAAAGGAACCTGTTGCTCTCCTGCCACTCTAAGCGAACAGATTAGCCCTATGTAAGCTGAACGATGCAACCAGGAGGTTACACAGGGCTCAGGGCTCTCTGTCTGCCTCATGTGAGGGTGTCAGGTGCCTGAATGGACAATCCTCATTAACCAGCAGCACTGTCCCATTGAAGAAAAAGAGTAACATGCTCCTTAAAGGCAGAGATACCAGGTATTCTTCATTACCAGGAAGTGAATGAAGTTGCAGGGGAACATAGGAGAGGTAAATATGAGCTGCTGTTGGAGCCATATGTAAAGTAAAGCAGATGCTTTTCTCTGCAGACAAGAAAAAGATAAGCAGTCCAAATGTAAATACTCTTCCTGACCGCACACATACAGCTGTAGAAAAAAGGGGCCTTTAAACATAGCCATCGCACATGTGTCCAAAGTGGTTTGAGGCTGTGTGCTGAAAGCACGCTCACTGCATGCTTCCAGCACACTGACAGAGTTGTCTCCAACAGCTCTTGGCCATGGCTTCTAAACTGGTAGCCAGCAGGACAGACTCCTGATCATGTGACTGCTGTGAATGCTATCCAAGTGGAAAAGTGAATGGGAAGCCTCTACACCTCCCACCATTTAGGCTCACTTAAAGGGCTGCTAGGGGGGGCGTCATGAAGAGGATACACAGCTGACAACTCTGCAATATCTGTGTTCAGCTTTTACTCTGTGGCATGTAAATGATGTCATGGTATATTGGATCACCAGCTATCATCTTAGAAATACAGATAAAACCTGGAAAACGTATACATTTCAAAGATCAAGTAAGCTCGACAATATAAATATGAAAAAAAGTCAACTCTATTAGTGTCGGGTCACACTTATGCGATGCGGGAACGCTGCGAATTCACAGCCTGTTCCCGCATCGCAAACGCACCCTTGGCAGTTCACACTGCCATATACGATACACTGGGGGTGTCAATGAAATGTTAACGACACCCCCAGTTTGATCGCATATCGCAGTGTGATCTTTACAGTTCGCACAGGATCGGATCGCACAAGTGTGAACCACTGTGCGATCCGATCCTGATGCGGCTGAAAAAAAAGGTCCTGTGCGACTTTTGTGCAGGTGCAGTGCGAATTTAGCCATACAAAGTGTATGGCTGAATTCGCACCGCACAGCCGATCGCATGTAATGAAGGAGCAGTGCGCTCCGATATTACATGCGATCGCCGCAGCCGCAAGAGTGTGAACCGGCACTCCAGAATAAGCATTTACTGTATATACTTAGCCTTTTCTTCCTAAATAAAGAAAAAAATAAAATACATATTGGTGGAACACATTTTATACATACCCAACAGCAGGTGTTGATTCATACGGTCAAAGAGGACACCTCCCAAGATGGAGCCTCCAAGATATCCCATGGAGCGTCCCACAAAAATATAGGAAAGGTTTCCTACAGTGCTTTCTACATTATCAGCCAGATCAGGGAAAGTCGGCCCCAAAACAGAAATGGCCATTCCCTAGAAGGATAAATATATTATGTCAATTGTATGCAATCTGTGCAACCATTACCATTGGTCCTGACTCTTTTTATAATTATATACAGCTAGGTTAACACTGAAATATCCCTAAAGCTTAAGTCTGGGCACAAAAACTTTTCATTTAAAGTGGAGCTCCAGCTCCAAATACTGTAGCCTGCTGACTTTTAATATTAGGACACTTGCATGTCTAAGCGGCGAAAAACATTATCTTCAAAGATTTACCATGCCTCAAATTAAATACTTTGGGGGGGTCTATTTGAAAAAAGTGGTCATTTTGTGGGTATTTCTCCTGTCCTGACATTTAAAAGGCATCAACATGTGATAGGTAGCCAGAAAAATCGGATGCAAAATGTATGCCCCTTTATTTTTGTGTCTTTCAGTGTCTAGACCAAGGTTCCCCAACTTCTGGGTCACAGACTGATGACAGGGCCGCACAGCAGGTAATGAGCCCACGGTCTGCACTGGGCTATCACAGACGCTAACCTCCTGCTGCATGGCCATGCCTGTGTGTCGTTTTCCTACTCCTTCGCCTACCTGGCAGACAATGTCATCCAATCAGCAGAGCAGGAGGTGGGAGGAACTGCAGATCGGAATGGAGAGCTCCTACTGCCCCCCGCCCTGCTGACAGGATGACATCCTCGGGCAGGCAGAGGAGCTGGGAGAGGACACACAGACTGATCGTAGCCTTTGCCCTGCCAAAGGTAGGAGTCCTGTGCAGGGGAGGCAGAGATTACAACAACAGGGAAGTGTGATGTTAGAGAGGAAAAGAAGGGGGGGGGCAGACTGCAGGAGCACTGTGATGGAGGAGGCTGTGATTGCAAGGGGCACTGTAATATAAAGGGGCACTGTAGTCATTACAGTACCCTTTACATTACAGTGTCCCCTTTACAGAGCAGTCCCTGTTACAATAATGTAAAGTGGGCTGCACTGTAAAGGGGAACTGAAATGTAAAGAGGGCTAGGACAGACTCCATGAATATGACCCCCCCAGTCAGTCCCTGGGAAAATTGGCTGCCGTGAAGCTGGTTCCCAGCGCCAAAAAGGTTGGGGACTGCTGGTCTAGACAACAAAAAGTCTCATAAATGTGAACGTAGTATCCCTATACTGGGGATGAGTAGAAAAAAGTGTTTGGGGGTTTAATAAGTAGAACTATAACTTGTTAAAATTACAGCTTTGTGGCATAAAACTTTCCAAAAACTTACCGTTAGTATACTGGTAACGGCCTTTCTCTTAATCCTTCCAGGACGGCCTACATATCAGAGATTGTGGCTCCGCCTCACAGGAAACACAACTAATTTGCAGCTGTTAAAAGGGTCCCACCCATCCTTGAGCTTCAGTAATAGAAAAGTAGCTTTCCAACCGAACTTTCAAGGAATATAGTTATTCAATAACATACAGCTACACATATATACACACATTATATATATATATATATATATATATATATATATATATATATATATATATATATATATATATATATATATATATATATATATATATATATATATATATATATATATATATACACACACACACACATTTTTAGCTCACCACCATCTTGGGCGGGAAGTAGGCCGGCCGTCCTGGAAGGATTAAGAGAAAGGCCGTTACCAGTATACTAACGGTAAGTTTTCTCCTTTCATTCTTCCAGGACGGCCTACATATGAGAGGATAATAAAGGAATCCATACTGGCCTACGTTAGGGCGGGACCATTGCCTGTAAAACCTTTCTGCCAAAGGCAAGGTCTTGTTGCGACAGTACTTCCACACAATAGTGTTTTAGGAATGTATCTTGGCTGGACCAGATGGGTACATGGCGGACTGCTCCCAGGATGCTCCGGCTTTTTCGGCCCAGGAAGTTGCCATGCCCTTTGTGGAATGTGCCTTTAGCTTTGCGGGTGTGGGTTTACCCGACACCTTATATGACATGCTAATGGCTTGCTTAATCCACCTCGAGATCGAGGGTTTTGATGCTTGCAATCCCTTTCTTGGTCCAGAATGTAGAACCAACAGGTGGCTAGACCTTCTAAACCCCTTGGTTCTTTCCAGATCTTGTGAGAAGACACTTCTTACATCCAGACAATGGAATTTCCGTTCTTTTGCACAGCTAGGTTTTTCACACAAAAAGGTGACAAGACCATCTCTTGATTTCTGTGAACAGAAGAAACTACATTGGGTAGGTACAGTGGGTCTGGTCTAAGAATCACTCTGTCTTAGAGAATTAGCATAAAGGGTTCCTTTATGGACGAATTTTTGTAAATCTCCCACTCTTCTGGCTGTGGTAATTGCCGACAGCAAGTTAGCTTATTTGCCAAAATATTTAGAGTAACCTTCTCTGAAGGTACCGAGGGTTCACTAGCTAATGTCTCTAGTACTTGCGTTAAGTTCCGAGCTGAAACATTAGCTCTATTGATCGGGGTCGTTCATCCCTGAACTAACCAATCTTTTTAATTAGAAAAGGCTGTTTGTCCAGATTTTTATCTAAGAACACAGAAGTGCCGTTACCTGTACTCTAAGGGTATTAACTGGCACCCCCTTATCTACCCCATCCTGTAAAATTTCCAGGATAACGGGGATTGAGGCAGAGGAATTTTTTCTTCTGACTCTGCCAAGTACAGAATGTTTTCCAGATTTTGGAATAAATTTTCCTAGATACTGGCTTTCTACTTGGAAGGAGGGTATTAATGACTCTGAACAACCTTTTGCCTTCAGGATTTGGCGCTCACTACTCAGGCTGTTAACTGAAAAACCTGTGGCCTGGGGTGAAATAAGAGGCCTTTGTATTAACAGATCTGGAACCTCTGTTAGTTTCCAGGGAGCTGTCACTGATGGGGATATCAGTCGCGAACCACGTTCTCTTTGGCCCCCAAGGGGCAATCACTATGAGACACAGTTGCAGCCATCCACTGAGTCTCTGTATGATTCTTTGAATCAGATTTTGAGGAGGAAAGGCATATGCTCGCCTAGCGTGCCATGGCTGTGCTAGGGTATCCAAGCCTACCATATCATTTTGTTATGTCCAGGCGAAGACCTGGTTTACTTTTTTGCTCTGTCAAGTGGCAAACATATCCACTTCCGGTTGACCAAACATTTGGACTAGAAGTTGAAATATTCTGGGATTCAGTTCCCATTCTGTCCGTTTGATGGAATGACGACTGAGGAGCTCCTCTTCCCAGTTGTCCTTCTCTTTTATGTGCGCTGCCAATAGAGAAATTATTCTCTTCTCTGCGCAGCTCAGTGTCTCCTGAGCTAATTTTAATAGGGTCCTTGAGCTGGCACCCACTGATGATTCAGGTAAGCTACTGTTGTAGCATTGTTTGAATAGATTTGGACTTTTTTCCTTAAAATGTCCTTTCCGAAAAGCTTCTATGGCCTTTTCCACCACTTTTAGCTCTCTGTAGCTGGGTGAGGCCTGATATCCCAGGTACTCTGGGTATGAGCCTTATTGTGACCAACACTCAAAAGATCTCAATTCCTAAATACTTCGTACGTGGGAAGTTGTTTAGGGGAGATTACTTCCACTTTAGGTGGGGATGGTTAACTTGCAGCTACAGCTGATCAAGATAAGGAATCAGAGGACCTGTGCAAGATATGACCACACCCCAGTCGGTCTAACCTTCAGGTGAGTTCCCCTTTTGGAACTTACGTCCATGGTGACTTTTTAAGGGTTGTTCTTGACCCCCAAGTCGGCCTTCCCCTAGGTTTTGGGGAACTGTCCACCATTTTAATGATGATATTATTTGAGGGGAGAGCGTGATTTATTTTGTCTAGGGACTTCTGTCTCTTGTTCCAAGAGAGCAGGTGGAAATATTGAAGGTCTCGTGAGTGTAGTTGGGCCACTCTACAGCTGGGATACAAGCTGTTATCAGACCAAACATCCTCATGCTCTGTCCCCTGAAAACACAGAGGATGAAAACAGACATTTTCCACCGCCGAGACCACTTTTTCTTTTCCTCTGGGAAAAACAGTTTCTTTGAAATCTATCTTATACCCCAGGCAGACTTGAACCTGAGCCGGTTCTATTGAGGATTTCTCCTCATTTATCAGCCACCCTGCCGGCTGTAGGACTGACATCACTTTTTGTGTGTCTGCCTGTTTTGCTGCTCTTGAAAGGGTCAACTTATAGCCCAAATAAGGGATCCATATTGGGCCCTGCAGATGACGTTGTCCCATTTGCAGTCTCCACTGCGAATCTTAGGAATGCTTAGAGTTCCAGATGAATTGGAACCTGCATGTAAGCGTCTCTTCAATCCAGAGTAGTCATACAAAACCATCTCTTACCCGATTTTTTTGACTACCTGAATATTCTCCATTGAGAATCTTTTGTATACCATGTACTTGTTTAGCTTTCTGGGATATACAACACGACGGCATCCATTTGCGGGTTCGTACCACAATGCGTGAGAGTCAAAAATCTTTGAAGACCTGATTTCACGGTATAGGGGTATTTACCCTCTGCTCCATCCACTCTTGAATCCCCTTTAACTGGGTTTTTCTTTGAGGGGTATGAAACGGTTCTCTCTGCCACTGGCTGAGAAGAAAACCCTTCAGTCTGTATCCTCTCTGAATGATCTGGAAGACATAAGGGCTGGTTGAGATGTTTTTCCATTGCGGGAAAAAAAATTGGGATAACCTGTTCCCTGAGGATCTAGATAAACATCCTTCAGGCCTTGATCATACAAAAAGGATCCTTTGCCAGGTCAGGCACAAAGTCTTAATTTGGACGAGACATCTCCTTCATAAGCTTTGCACACACTGCTCTCCTAGCAGTATTTATGAGAGTCGCTGTTCTTGCAGAGGCTATAACTGACTGAACAGCTGAGTCTTGTTAAGTACGACAACATACCCCCCAACTATGGACAGGGAACTTTAAGATGTCTTGTGAGCTTTTAATTACCGAGATAAATTTAGTAAGCTCCTGAATTCCAAATTTTTTTGGCCAGATAGTAAGCAGGTGTCTGCTATAGCTGTAACCACATTATAAGAATTAGCCATTCATGTCTCCTTTTAACATGGCCCTGCCCTTATTGTGACCAGCACTCAAAAGATCTCAATTCCTAAATACTTCGTACGTGGGAAGTTGTTTAGGGGAGATTACTTCCACTTTAGGTGGGGATGGTTAACTTGCAGCTACAGCTGATCAAGATAATGAATCAGAGGACCTGTGCAAGATATCACCACACCCCAGTCAGTCTAAAGCTGAAAACACACCATCCAACTTTTGTTGGTAGATTTCCTTCAGATTTACCCTTTTCAATGCAGTGCAAGGGCCTGCCATTGCATACAAATTGAAAGTGTTTAGATCTGCTCTCATATCATATGGTTTGGCGAGTCTTCCGAAAATCTTATAGTGTGTAGGCCAATTAGTAGGTAGAGAATTTTACCAGCGAATCTATTCATGAAAAATGATATATTTCAGTGATTGTGAATAGAAATAACTCTGGACTGGGTGTCCCCAAGTCCTTGTACCTTCTAGGCTGGTGTAGGGATCCTTTGAGTGGTGTACACTGCTTTAAGGAATCCTTTCCATAGTAACTAATCACACACCTACTGTGTTTAGCCTGATTGGGTCTTGGCTCATGATCCCGCAATCTTTATTTACGAGCATAGCCCACTACACCACAGTTTCCAGGAAAAAGATTTTTGTCCGTTTTTTGGAACTTTTTTCTCTTTAAATCCGTTACCGCCCAAGCCCTCCTTACTTAGTTAAGGACCTGGGCTGGCTAGTGTCTTTCCTTGGATCTCGTTTATTCCTTGTTTGCCGAGGAAATGTCTTGAGATTCTGAAAAAAGGAAAGAGTCCTGCTCTAGAGAACATACATTCCAGAGCAGACAGACTATCTTAATCTGTGCTCACAAGTGTTAAGCTCTGATGAGTAGCAGCTGTAGTCCACAAGGACTGGATTAGGCAACCCTCCTGCACTGATTTAAGAAAAACTTTATTAAAACAGATACTCTCAGCCAATTTACCACACATGTATGGCTCAAAGGGTTTGTGTTGCAAGGCTTAAACAGACTACTCCACAGTACCGCACTTCCAGCATGTTTGTGCTATTAAAGTAGAGGAGGGTCTGACAGAGGCCTTCTGGGCCGAGGAACGACCTGCAACAATAAAAGAGAGAAAAAAAGTGATTAACTCTTATTTAACATATGTGCTACTCCCAGACACAGATCGTTAACAGGGCTGTCAGTAAGGGAACAATTAAAGGCTTGCTGATCCTAGACCGTATGCAGCAGTAGGCCCCATTATCCGGTAAATTTCACTTACCCGGTCTCATGTCCCTGCAGCCACCTGTGTATCGACTTATACCCCTAAGGGATGCGTTGTGCTTTGGTCTCTTTTTGGGCAATTTACAGCCCCTTCGTAGCCGGAGATTCTGCCATGAACATCACATGGACCCGGCGTCTCCTCCATGCTGCGCTCCCTTCCGGGTATCGCTGTCCGGTCTATACAGCGAGGCTTGCGGCGCGCTCCTTGGCGGGAAATTTTTCACTTACCCGGCGAAATCCTTACCGCTTTAGAGGAGCAAATGGAGGAGACTTTTCCTGCAGAGACAACAGGACTTCAGGTATCGAGGGACCTTCACTGTAAGGTAAACCGCACTACCTGGCATGTTGGCGACCTGAAAGCTCCTGTTTCCAGGATGCAGCTAGGGAGGAACCTGCCATTAGGCCGACCGAAGCTGCCTTCCAGGGGTACCTCTCAGACAGTCTTTTGCCTTCAGGTCAGTAAAAAAAACAAACGTTCCGATGTGAGGTTGGAAACACAACTGAACTGAAGCTCAAGGATGGGTGGGACCCTTTTAACAGCTGAAAATTAGTTGTGTTTCCTGTGAGGCGGAGCCACAATCTCTCATATGTAGGCCGTCCTGGAAGGATGAAAGGAGAAAATGGGTCATTTTGGGGATGTTTTTACTGTCTTGGCATTTTAACGCCTCAGGGAATGAGGCAGGTAGCCTTAACATCAGGGTTTATACATTTCAACTATATATCCCATAATTTGTAGGTTCTCTAACTTTAACTAAGGCTAAGGCTAACTAAGGCTTCGTTCACACATACAAAATTGTGCACTTTATGGCAGTGCACAAAAAACACACTGATCTCTTCTAAACACGCAGCGGTGCAATTAACTTTTTATGTCCCCCGTGCATCTTTCATTTGTTTCAAAACACATGATACTGCATTGTACAATTTGGTGCGGTGCAATTTTTACCAAAGAAATGTATCAGAATACATTTTGACCTAAAATGTATGAAGGAAGATTTTTTTTGTTTTTACAGAGACTAAGGGAAACAGGTTTTGTAAAACTTTTCAGTCTTTTTTCCTTTTATATAGTAAAAAAATGTTTTTAAATAAATAAATCAGTTTGCCTGGAATCCATCTTTAGGCCAGGCATTTTGGCAGGAGGATGTGCTTAGCTGGGAAAGTCACTCCTGAAGACTCCTGGGATGTAGGACATCATTTTGCCTAGGCCTGGAAACCAGGAACAAAAAAAAAAAATTTTTAACCACATGCCGACTGCTCACAGTAAATATACTGCAAGCAGCCAGCAGGTACAAGCACAATCAGGTACCCGAACGTTAGCAGCTTCTTTCGGGCTTGGCGACATACATGTGCATGTCCCATCCTGTGATTGGACACAGCACAAGTTTGGCAGTTATGATCGGCTGTGTCTAATCACACACAGAGTTCTGGGTTTACAAAAAACACATAAATGTGTACAGGGAACTGCGATCAGGCTGTTTATTCTCCCTGTAAGACCCCTTTCACACAGGCTTTCCAAACAGGTCCGCCTGTCAGTTTTTTCAAGCGGACCTGATCGGATGCTACATGCACCTCTATGGAGCAGCGGATGTCAGCGTTAACATGTCCGCTGACACCCAATCAAACAGGTGGTCCATTTTCATCCGATCTCCCATAGAGGAGAGCGGGGCTCTGACAGCTCCAACTCTGCAAAGTAAGCGGAGACGGAGCTGTCATCCGCCTGCCCAGCGGGGATCGGCGGATCGATCCCCGCCGAGAAAAAAAACGGAGTCCGCCAAGCGCACCGCTCATGTGAAAGGCCCCTAAAGTAGAGAGAAAAAAAAAAAAAAATAGCCAGATCATAAAGTAAAAGTAGGATGCATTACACATTGTTAGGCACACATTTAACTCATTTATTGTCCCTAGATGTTAATCCCTTCCCAGCCAGTGTCATTAGTACAGTATCATCACTTTATTAGTGTCACTAGTGACATCATTGTCAGTGACTCTCCCAGATAGTTTCTGTTAGCACCAGATTTCCCACCACCATATCACACCCACCCGCCCAGTTACTGATCACCGCCATTACAGTATAGCATCAATAGCTGTGTACGTTTCAATATACTGTATATACCATAGGTTGTAAACCCTACAACTTTCACACAAATCAAATAATATACACTTATTGGGATTTTTTTTTTTCCAAAGACGTAACAGAATACATTTTGGGCCAAATTCATGAAGAAACATGATTTTTTGATCTTTTTATTAGGTATGTTTTATAACAGAGATTATAATTGTTTTTTTCTTAATTTTCAATCTTTAGTTTATTATATAAAAAAAAAAAAAAAAAACCCCCTGTAATGATTGAATACCACCAAAAGAAACTATTTGTCTGAAAAAAAAAAAAAAAAAAAAAAAATACAAATATTTAGAGCCCTTGCATATGCTTGTTTCCTGCAATTTCAGAGGCATTTCCTGTGCGTTCCTGATGCATTTTTGGGTTGCCTGCACCTGTGAAAAATCGATCCGGAAATCCGTAAATCATTGCAAATCACGGGACGCCTGTGCGTTGCCCGTGATTTGCAATGGCACCCCAATAGCTGTGCGATGTTGCCGCGATTTCCGCCTGCCGAATCGCGGTAACATCGCGCAAACACATGACGCCCAAAAAAGGTACAAGAGCTTCTTTGGGGCGTCATGCGTTGTTTGCGTGATGTTACCGCGATTCGGCAGGTGGAAATCGCGGCAAAATCGCACAGCGTTTGGGGTGCTATTGCAAGTCACGGGCAACGCACATGCGTCCCGCGATTTGCAATGATTTCCGGATCGCGGGCAGAATCGTGGCGATTCTGCCCGCGATCGCTACGTTTACATGTGAACGTAGCCTTAAAAAAAACTCATTTGAGCAGAGTGTTGCACAATTGAGTCATTGTCATTCAAAGTACCATAGTGCTGAAAAATGGCCTGGACAAGTAGCGGGTTTAAATGCCGATTTTCAAGCGGTTAAAAAATAACTCCATGAAAAAAAATGATTGCTCCCATGTAGTGGGGCTGTGTCTGCACTGCATGGGTTAAATGTTCGTTTTGACTAGGGGCACACTGAGAGGCTATAGTTACCCAATCCTCTGGAAAACTGTACTCCCCCACGTCCAGGATGCACTTTGCTGAAAACAGAAACTGAAATCAAAACGGACTGCTTTGTATTTTTAAATATACAGTATATATTTTTTATTTATATTGGTATTATATTTGACTTTTTAATTATCATGAATTTAAATGAATATGAATTTTTTTTTCGGGCCATTATAGCCACCTTTTCAATCAACAGGCTGCTTTCACACCAAGCAGTTTTTAAAGCGCTTTTGTGTTAAAAGAAAAAGTAGAGGAAAAGCGCAAGAAAAATGCATCCCTTTAAATTCTATTTAGGTCTTCACACTGGCCTGTTGCTGTATTAAAAATCCTGCTTGCCGCATTTTTGGTGCACATTTGGTCAGTTAAAAAATGCACCTCCCTTCCGATTGAAATGCATTGAAAACGTGCAAAAAATGCAACCGTGTTGCTTTTTTTATGCGGTTTTTGAGTCACATAACCTATGAAAAATGCACTGGAAAATCATGCGTGTTTTTCATCCACCATTACCGCCACCTTTTTGTTGTATCGGCAAACCGCGGATAACCCTATCTTCAGCCCTAGTCGGGAACAGTCTGCTTCACAAGACTGCTAGCGTGCAGGAACTTGCACTCGGGAGATTGGTGGATCAGGAAAGTATATCTCCATTCTGAAATCCTAGACAAAAATGAGCAGTTAACCCATGCAGTGCGGGCACATGCATGGGAGAAAAAAACATTTTTGCCCAGGCTTCTTCTTTAACCACTTCAGCTATGGAAGCTTTACTTCATGACCAGGCCATTTTTTGCGATACAGCACTGCATTTTTTTTTTTTTTAAACTGACAATTGCGCGGTCGTGCAACCATGTACCAAAATAATTGTTCTTTTTTTCCCCTCACAAATAGAGCTCTCTTTTGGTGGTACTTGTTCACCTCTGCCGTTTTTATTTTTTGCGTAAAAAAAAAAAAAAAAACAAAGAAAAATAAAAGCACAATATATTTTACTTTCTGCTATAAAACAGAACCAATTATAAAAAAAAAAAAAAAAAACACAATTAAACTTTAAATTTCTACATCAATTTAGGCCAAAATGTATTCTGCTACATATTTTATTTTAAAAAAATCCCAATATGCGTATATTGATTGGTTTGCACAAAAATTATAGCGTCTACAAACTATGGGATATTTTTATGGATTTTTTTTTTTTTAAATTTTACTAGTAATGGCGGCGATCAGCGACCTATATCGGGACTGCGACATTGCGGTGGGGAAATCGGACACTAAGTGACACTTTTTTGGGGATCAGTGACCTCAATAGTGATCAGTGCTTAAAAAAAAAAATAAATAAAATATGCACCGTTAGGCCCCTTTCACACAGGCGGACCGTTCAGATCCGCCTGTCAGTTTTTTTGGCGGATCTGAATGGTCACCCCATGCATCTCTATGGGGCATCGGATGTCAGTGGAGACATGTCCGCTGACATCCGATCCGATAAATCTGGACGGATGGAAACCCTATTTTCCATCCATCCAGCGGATTGGATGAGAACGGACAGACGGTCCGTTCCCATCTGATTCCCCCATAGAGATGCATGGGGCCCTGACAGCTCTGTCTGCGCACACAGCTGTCATACTCCTGCTCAGCAGGGGATCAATCTCCCGCTGAGAAAAACGGAGTCTGCCTGACGGACTCCAAGTGTGAAAGGGCCCTAACTGTACTAATGACACTGGCAAAGAAGGGGTTAACATCAAGGGCGATCAACTGTTAAACGTGTTCCTAGGGAGTGCTTTCTAACTGTGTGGAGGGTGCTTTAACTGTGGGGAGATAGAGATCCGAGTTCCTGCTTAGCAGAAACACAAGCTCTCCATCTTCCCTTGTCACAGAATGCTGTTCTGCCCCGCTTGCATAGGCAGACCGCCGTTCTGCCCCGCTTGCATAGGCAGACCGCCGTTCTGCCCCGCTTGCATAGGCAGACCGCCGTTCTGCCCCGCTTGCATAGGCAGACCGCCGTTCTGCCCCGCTTGCATAGGCAGACCGCCGTTCTGCCTCGCTTGCATAGGCAGACCGCCGTTCTGCCTCGCTTACATAGACAGACCGCCGTTCTGCCTCGCTTACATAGACAGACCGCCGTTCTGCCTCGCTTACATAGACAGACCGCCGTTCTGCCTCGCTTACATAGACAGACCGCCGTTCTACCTCGCTTAGGAACAATCGGTGTGAACCCAATGTCCCCCGGAACCGCTAATTGTCTATCGCTGTGTCCAATCACAGTGGGAGCGGGTCGCCAGCAGCGCACGTGCGCGCCCCCAGCCCTGGAAGTATAGAACAACGTACCATTACGGGACTCTGCGCAGAGGAGCCCGCAGTAAATGTACGTGCAGTTGGCAAGGGGGGGGGGGGGGTAAACAAATCTGATAAAACACAAAGAAAGGTATTTTTGGAGCATCGATGCATGTTGAGTTTTCTTTTTTTATACTATTTAACCCCCAATTCACACAATGCTGAAGAATCATATTCTCCAAGTTCCCATCTGAGCGTTGCGTCACTTGTTGCCTGTTGTGTGACACCCATAAAAAGTACATTCGATTTTTTCCTCCAGGCAGAATTTGGTGTTTTTGGCCCCAATGATGCGTTTTTTTCTCATGTGCTTTGTGGTATTTCTTTTTTCGCAGGACAGGCCATTGACTCGAATGGGCTGCCTGTTGCATGCCAAGGAAGCTCAAGTTCCACCAAGGAAGCTCAAGTTCCATTTTTTCGGCACTGAGCTGACCGCACCTGGCAAGTTTGTTGCTTGACCGCGATTAAGAAATAACAGTGCCGCAAGCGCAGCGTTTCCAAGTCGCTCAGGTGTGAACACAGCCTAAAAGTCCACAGGGCCAAACAGGAATGATCCTGCTTCTGCTAGGTGTGACTGGGTTCACTGGCAGGTTGTTAGACATGGCACTCGTGAATAGGCTGGAGGAGAGAGCCAACAGGTATAGAAATCCTGCCAGCCGCCCCTAGAATGAAGGAGAGAGTGCAGCACATGACAGACTTCCTCTTACCAGCCCCAGGAAGGCTGCGCACATGACGGTGGTGATACAGCAGCGCATTCCCCGGCATTGCTGCCCTCCGGACACCAGGCGCACTTCATCCTCGGCTCTGCTCCGTCCCCCCTCATCCTCCAGCTCCTCGGTTCTCAGCCTGGACGGACGCTTCTCGAACAGCGTGTCCTCTTCCTCCTCGTCCACGGCCTCGTCACCACCCGCCCGTGCAAAGCGCACCTGTTTCTTCTTCTTGCCGTTCCCCGTCATGTCCCCTATCGTGCAGATCACTGCTGCGGCCTCATGTCTAGCCCAGGATCCGGCTCCGGCCTTCTTTCTCCGGGAACAACCCGGATGTAGCAGCCGAGCAGTGACAGGCCGGGTGCACCTGGGAGGGAGGGAGGAGGAGCGGGGAGAGGCGGCCCTATCTTCTTCTTCTTCCCGGTTTTCGTCTGTCCTCGGCTGGCGGCCTCTGCCTGTACACCTGGCGGTTCCTCACACAGCTATAGCAAGGCACTGACCCTTCTCTCACAGAGTTGCCGCCACTTTTGTGTGACACGGAAAATTCTATACACTACAGTATCCATACCACCCAACTTTTTGTGATGGGAATGAGGGACACCTATGAAAGTATAGGCATAGGACACACCCTGTCACGCCCTATTGAATTATACAAAAAAAAATAGTTAGGCCCACAAGTCCTTTTTTTTTTTGCTACTACTAATAGTCCTTTATATCGGCTTTTTACATTTACAAATGCAGCAATTTTAGAAATTGGATGAAAGGTTTAGCACTGTGAAACCAGGTATCCCAACCTGCAAAAATGTATTTCAGGGAGGTACAAATAAAAAAGGGAATGATATTTGCACCTAAGACATAAAAATACTAAGACAATATAAAATATATGTACACAAGGCTGCTAGCTCAATAGGAAGAGCCAGGGGCGTAACTACAGGGGTTGCAATCGCTACCGGGCCCCATGCTCCAGGGGGCCCGGTAGCAAACCAGTGGGTGAACTTCCAGGATCGCAAAGGTCACACTTGCGACCGGACCCTGGCATTGCACCACTCTGGGGAGGGCCCAAGATTGCAGGAAGGGGGCCCACAAGATTGCAGGAAGGGGGCCCACTGCAGAACCTGTGAAAGAATCCTGCTGCGGGACCGTAATAAAAGGCCATGCAACGAGTGTAAAGAGCCCCAGGATTAGTGGGAAGAGCCCTGGGCTTGAAGGTAAGGGCCCCGGCCAGGGGTCTGGGGGGCCCTTCATGGTTTCTTGCATCAGGGCCCTGAAGGTTCTAGTTACGCCTCTGGGAAGAGCACAGTCCATATAAAGTAGTAGATGTTTATTAGGAGCTGCGCCAGACATATATTAAACAATCTATCACAGTAATACAGTCCATGAACAATCTAATGGAGTAGAACTGCAGGTAGAAAGAAAGGACCTGATCCAATCAGCCAATCACCAGTGAATAGTGAGAGAGATGAGTTACACCCTGTGCTGACACCCGTAGCCTCTTACGGGAACTTTTGACCCTCCTGTCACAGAGTGGTCAAACAGGCATAAGAGCAAACAGCGCTCGATGTAAATGATGGTTCCTAGTCACATTCCTTAGCAGGGAGAGAGAACTTCACAATTCAAAGATGTACAATGTCTTCACAGGACCCCACAGAAGTGTCTTTCACATGCAGGCTCAGAAAAAAGACAGAGGGGCAACCAATCGTGAAGTACATTGAGGCACATAAATTTATTAAAAAGTAATGCACTTACATAGTAGACATCATATAACAGCATCAATGGATAAAACCGCGGTATGTAGCGTGCTCAGCTCCGATACGTCCGCCTTCCGCGTATCGTCAAACATCTATGACATCTTCAGAGGCGTGGTATAACGGTGTGAGCACGCATTTAAATAAGCTGGCGCCCGGAAGTGACACAACACTTCCTGTTGTGTCACTTCCGGGCGCCAGCTTATTTAAATGCGTGCTCACACCGTTATACCGTTATGCATTATGGCCAATGCATATTGGTATCGGCTGATATGGGCTGATATTTTTGTACGTTTTTCTTTTTTTTTTTTTACTCTACAGGTACTCTTGTGGAGGGATCTGGGGGTCTAAAAGACCCCAAACCCTCTTCTGCACTTAAAAGCATTCAAAACGACAAGTTTGGCTGTTTTGAATGCTGTCATTTTTTTTAATCTGGCGCCAGACAGTACCCGGAAGTGATGTCACTCATGGGTTTTTGCATGGAGACTCAATCGGAGCCAAATGTGGCTTTGATCGGGTCTTCGGAGGCCGTGCAGGCTGGTTGCCTGGGTCTCCCGGTGGGAGGGGAGACCCAGGCGAGCCGCGGAAGGCAGCAGGAGTGGGGGACGTCCTCTCCCGCTCCTTGTAGTGACAGCCAGGCGGCTTCTCAGATGCACCGGTTGTCATTACAAGACAGCCAACCATCGGCTATGGACGCCGGTACCGGGGTGATGCCTCTAGCTGCAGTCATCACTCCGGTACAAGCACTTTCCCGCAATATCGGTAACCTCCGTGGCCAATTCTGATATATCGGGGAAAGTGCATATCGGCCCTCGATATATCGGCTTTGCCGATAATCGGTCGATCTTAATTTCATATCACTCCACCTGTGACAGAGCCGCTGCTTCCTGTATAGTCATGTGTTGGATTGCTTTGTATGTTTTCTTTCGTCTCTGAGCATGCCTAGTCTTGCTCTTAGATTTTTTTCCGTCTAAATCTGTACTGAGACGAAAATCAGACGTTGTATTCCGGACGACAAAAATTATATAGCCTGCACATCAGGATTTTGTCAACCGAAAAGTCGGAGTTGGCTGTCGAAAGCACCATACTAACAATCCGAAAATCGGCAGATCGGTTGTTGGACGAATTTTCCCTACAGATTTTCTTATCGTGTGTACGGGCCTTTAGTCTCTCGCGGCAGTCAGGAGATCGCACGGCACTTGCGGGTGTCCAAAAGCGGGAGACACCTGCAAGTCGCGGGAGACTTTGGATGTCTGAGGATTACTTAGCTGCAAATTTAAAAAGGTGTTACGTATCACCCTTGGCACAAGGAACTTGTCAGAAGATGTTAATTTATGTGGGTGAGGGGACAGGGTTGAAAAATAAAAATATAAGAGCAGAAATGTGATAAACATTGTAGCTGGCAAATCAATTCTTCACTGAAACATAAACACATTTTAAAATAACCTTGTCACCTTTAAAATAAACTAAAGGAAGTGCACCCTGTGACAGAAGAATCCTTATAATTGCCTGTCAGGTGAGTGATGTGTGGAAGAAGCGGCTGCAGTAGAGAGCAGAGCCGTGCTTCCTGTATGGCTCCTGTCACAGGCGGAGTGCATTTCATATCACTCCACCTGTGACAGAGCCGGAACTATACAGAAAGCACTACTTGTCCCTGACTGCAGACATCCGAAGTCTCTCGTAGCACCCGGGAGATCACACGACACTTGCGGGTGTCTGTGAGACGCTGGCCAAAGGCGGGTTACTCCCACAAGTCGCGGGAGACAAGGGATGTCTGTGAAACACTTTTAAGATAAAAATTGTATATACAACTATATAAATCAGACCAAAATGAGGGACAGAAGGACTTTGTTCTAAATCAGGGACAGTCCCTCGAAATCAAGGACAGTTGGGAGCTATGCAGTATCTACAGCATGTTTTGAGAGGAAAGAGTAGAGATTTAGTTTTATGCCGAACTTGACCCATTCAAGTGAAAGGGACCATGCTGCCACTGCATGGTGTGTCCTTTTAAAGCTTTATACACAAGGGATGTTTGAAAACCTCGCCTGAATGCTGGAACTTAATCGCTAGTAACCGATGGTTAAAAACATCCGTTATACCGCGTTTAGAAGCGTTTTTACATTGTAAAATAGTCAGAAATGTATCCCCAATAACTACTTCAGCCCCAGAAGGTTTTACCCCCTTAATGACCAGGCCATTTTTTGCGATTCGGCACTGCATTGCTTTAACTGACAATTGCACGGTCGTGCAATGCCGTACCCAAATACAATTGATGTCCTTTTTTTCTCACAAATAGAGCTTTCTTTTGGTGGTATTTGATCACCTCTGTGGTTTTTCATTTTTGCTCTATAAACAAAAAAAGAGCATCAATTTTGAAAAAAAAAAAACACCAATATTTTCTACTTTCTGCTATAAAACATTCCCAATAAAAAAAATTTAAATCGAATTTATTTTTATCATTTTAGGCCAATTTGTATTCTGCTACATATTTTTGGTTAAAAAAAAAAAAAATCAAAAAAAGCGTATAATAATTGATTTGTGCAAAAATTATAGCGTTTACAAACTACGGGATAGATTTATGGACTTTTTTTTTTTTAATAGTAATGGCGGCGATCAGCAATTTTTATCGGGACTGCGACTTTGCGGCGGACAAATCTGACACTTGTGACAATTTTTGGGGACTAGTGACATTAATACAGTGATCAGTGCTAAATAATATGCACTGCTACTGTATAAATGACACTGGCAGGGAAAGGGTTAACACTGGGGGTTATCCAGGGGTTAAATGTGTTCCCTAGATGTGCTTACTAACTGTGGGGGGGGGATGGATTGAACGGAGGCAGAGAGAGAGATCTGTGATTCAGCTTAGCTGAATCACATGATCTTTGCCTGCCTCTCTGACAGGAGAGCCGTCTTACATTGTTTACATACCAGACGGCTCTCCTGTCAGTATTGCCAAAAATGGCGGGAGGCCGGCGGCGATCGAGCCCGCTCCTCCCACAGTCTGTTTCCGGTTATGTTTAATCACGTGCGCGCCGCCAAGACCGCATGCTCATAATCACGTAGCTCTACGTGATTATGCACAGCCGAGCTGCCCTGCCTCAGTAAATCTGCATGGGGCGGTCGGCAAGTGGTTATGTGCTTTTGTTTTTTTTTTACCACTTCTATTCCTTTATATTGGCTTTTTACATTTACAAATGCAGCAATTTAGAAATTGGATGAAAGGTTTAGCACCAGGAAACACTTTTATATAAAAAGTGCATTTTATGTACAAGTATATAGATCAGACCAAAATGAGGGACAAATTAGGAGGAAAGAGGAACAGAGGGACTTTGTTCCAAATCAGGGACAGTCCCTCGAAATCAGGGACAGTTGGGAGCTATGCAGTATCTACAGCTGGTGGTTTTTGTTTTGAGCGGAAAGAGTAGGGATTTTGTTTTATTTATTCAGTACCGCTGCCGAACGCGACCCATTCAAGAGAAAGGGGCCATGCTACCACTGTGTGGTGTGTCCTTTTAAGGCTTCATGGACACGAGATATTTGAAAAACCTCTCCTGAATGCTGGAACTTGATCGCTAGTAACCGATGGTTAAAAATGTTTGTTATGCCGCGTTTAGAAGCGTTTTTACAATGGAAAATGGTCAGAAATGTATCCCCATTAAAAACACCTATAAATGAAGCGCTTATTTGCGTTTGCACGCTGTTACAAGCATTTGGCATTTCAAATGCCAATAAACTTCCGTCTGAGCGCATATTGTTTGCTTTAAAAAAATGACACTAAACCTAACTACCTCTAATGACTATAGGACTCAGTGTACATAGACAAATAAGATAACATAGAGGAGAAAAAAAAGCCCAACTGCTCCTAAACGTTTGTTTATCAGTACATGAGGCCTTAGCTTTAATTTGGAACTAAACCCAACATTTTAGAGGCGGCTCCAGACAATTTATTTGGGGGGTGCTGTGATGGTGCTGAAAGTATAAGTGGGGGAGCTAATGCGGCACACCACCTGCTATGCTCCTGTGGATGTGGCCAAAAAGTGGGTGTTTTTCATGGTCTATCCCATTGTATAAGAATAAAGGCTAAAAAGATCAGCACAACTAACGCCTAAACTGGTTATAGGATCTGATTTATCTAAAGGCTGCAAACACTAATTATACTAACACTGCATAAAGTGGATAAAAATTAAAATAACAACAGTGCTGCGCCAAATAGCAAAATTAACAAAATAAACTGCTAGGATGCTAAATAAAGTGAACCATGCTGTAACATCAAAAGGTCAAAAAACAGTAAATAATCAAAAAAGCATAAAACAGTGCCATAAAACTAATGAATGAACATTGAATAATAAAACTAAAAACAAAAATAGCATATGCTGATTGGTGCAAAGTGCAAATAAAGCAATTGTGCAAAAGTGCAATGTAAAACTTAAAGCCCAATATAACAATACATTTCATAAAATAAACTGTGCAATGTTGCAAAAGTCCATATGTGCAAACTCAGCAAAATGAAATTAGCTATACAAATTCATACATGGAAACTCCAAAAAAAGGGGGTCAATGAAGTGCAGCGATAAACAAATGGTGCAAAGAGTACTAAAGTAAAGTGCTAATCAGTGCTGGCCCAAAAGTGCTTGTGCAAATCCTCCACCGAAAGAAATGGCCTTCCATTCCGACCCCTGTTTTACCTGCGGGTCAGAACTAGCATATTCCTAAAGGGGGATGGCAGCAATCCAATATCCCGGGAACCAAAGGCAGCCAAATAGCTAATTTCACTTTGCTGAGTTTGCACATATGGACTTTTGAAACATTGTACAGTTTATTTTATGAAATTTATTGTTATATTGGACTATAATTCTTACATTGCACTTTTGCACAATTGCTTTATTTGCACTTTGCACCCTGCATTAATCAGCATATGCTATTTTTGTTTTTAGTTTTATTATTCAATGTTCATTCATTAGTTTCATGGCACTGTTTTATGCTTTTTTGATTATTTACTATTTTTTGACCTTTTGATGTCACAGCACGGTTCACATTATTTATCATCCTATCAGTTTATTCTTTGTTCATTTTGCTATTTGGCGCAGCACTGTTGTTATTTTGATTTTTATCCCATTGCATAAACAAAATAGGGTGTTGGGCACACTGAAAAGATTGTTGGAGTGAAATAAGCCCAAATAGGACCAGCAATGATACCCCCTCCAGCAAGTGTCAGGGTCAGCGATAACCCCAGCAAATGTAAAGGCTTAAGAGGTGCTAGTGTAGGTGTATATCGTTTTTGGTTTCTCTGCTTAACAGGGAGAAAGCCAGGTAAATCTAGGAGCTGTATACTTAACAGAGAGCAGTAATTGTTTGATAGGACCTGCCCAGTGTGCTCTGATTCTGCTCATACCGGGTTGATGTTTCCCACTTATCTAATAGTGATAAAGTGTATTGGATAGTGGGAGAAAACTATGCAGATGAGAGCAAGGGGATATCTGTACAGCCCTGACCAATAGGCATGGGAGGTGCCCCAGTGGATGCTGGGTGACTGTACCTATATCATGGGGCTCCTTGTCTTCAGCTGTAGAGTGGAATCCAGGTTGGGAGGGGGCTGCTGCCTCTCCCCAGCAAAGGCAGCCATGCGACCTCAGGTGGTCGACCTGAGGGCCAGAAACAGATGCTGAAACCCAGGGATTCCTTTGTGTTATCAGATCCATGGACATCCCCCCTTGGTCAGCTCTCAAAAGATTTTTTTGAGAGCTGACCAAGGGGGGAAGTCCATAGATCTGGTATCACGGAGAAAGGTGACCTGCGACCAGGGCCATGTGAGTACAGACTTCCCTCAAGGGATTCTAGAGAATGTTGCTGTTAAAATCCTCTTGGTCCTAGAAAGTCAGCATGCTCAGTGTAAGCTAAAGGGGATACTTGATAGTGACCTGAAGATACAGAGTTCATTGACTCTGATGCTAACACAAGCAAAGGACTTATTCTTCCGATGCAAGTGCTGTATGGTTCAGCAGAAGATCTGCAATTTAGTTTCACTAAGTGAAGCCAAGTGAGAGTTGTCCTCACCTGTACAAAGTTGAATTTGGAGTATCCCTCTAATCCCCTAGACTGGTCATTGGAGACAATGAGCTAAAGAGTGTGTGTGCACCTGGCAGTGTGTGAAAATGCCCCGTAACTGGCAACAGGATATTCAGAGGGAGACCCAAGATAGATCTATACTCAGCGACCCATACGGGGGCAGCGCTACAGCATGATAATTAACCCCAGCATGGAGCAAACATAAACACTCAGCCTGGCACAATAATAAGCCCCAAGCACAGAACAAAAATTAACCCCCAGCACATCACAGCTCTGACCAGTCACAGAGCCGGAGTCCACGAACCTGGAAGCAAGACAGGTGAAGATGGGAGCCCGCTGTAGCCCTGAGATCTCGGCACAGGAGGGCTTCATTTTAAGGTAAGTGTAACATAATGTGCTAGTATGCAATGCATACTAGCACATTATGCCTTTACCTTGCAGGGTGTAAAAAATAAAAAAAACAGAAGTTTACAACCGCTTTAACCATCAACAAGGCAAAATATATCCCCAGCAAAAATTAAAAAAACTTTCCCAGTAAGACAATTGCATAAACTGCTTGTATACATCGCATACTAGCATGTTATGAAATACTTACCTTAGAGTGAAGCCCTTCAGCGGCACATTGTCAACGCCGACAGGGCTTCTGTCTACCCCCGGTCTTCTGGGCTTGGTGAGTGGCTGGAGCCACGATAATGTTACTCCTGCACATGTGTGCGGGAGCCCTCAGTTCGGGCACAGTGCTCTGAAGGTCCGTCACAAAATGCCGGACCTTCAGAGCACCGGTGATGTCACCGGCTGCATCAAGTGTGAATATCTTCTAAACAGTGCCCATTTAGGAGATATTCATTTTACCTACAGGTAAGCCTTATTAGAGGCTTACCTGTATCCAAAAATCACAAAGCGGACTTTACTACCACTTTACCTCCAACAATGCACAATAATTAACTCCTTAGCATGGCACAACAATTAACTCCCAGCAAGGCACAATAATAAACCCCAGCATGGCACAGTAACTCCCAGCACAGCAATAAACCCCCAGGATTGCGCAATTTTAACCTCCAGAACTACACAATAATTAACCCCAACACTGAATAATAATTAACCTCCAGGAGTATAGCAGTCAGTGTGCCCCCTTCAGTGTGTAGTAGGGCAGTGAGCAGTATGTAGAGGGGGCAGTGAGCAGCATATAGTGAAGTAGTATGCAGTGGAGCAGTGAGCAGTAAAAAGTGGTGCAGTATGTAGTAGGGCAGTGAGGAGTATGCAGTGGGGCAGTGAGCAGTATGTAGTGGGGGCAATAAGAAGTATGCAGTGGGGCAGTGAGCAATATGTTGTGGGGCAGTATGTAGTAGGGCAGTGAGCAGTATGTAATGGGGGCAGGGAGCAGTATACAGTGGGGCAATGAACAGTATGTAGTTGGGCTGTGTGCAATATGTAGTATGCAGTGGGGCAGTATGCATTTGGGCAATGTGGGGCAGTGATCAGTATGAGTTACTATGGGGCTTCTGTTATCGGCTGCCTTTTTTGCACCTACCTCCATAGTAAAGCCTCCGCTGACAGCTCAGTGTGGGACCAGACCGGAGCAGCTTCAAAAAAGATATGTACAGCGATTTCTTCTTTACAGGGTTAGATAGGTTAGTCTTAGATCGTGGATGCTTGTAGATTTACAGATTTTAGTGTTAGAGTGGTTTTCTACTTTAAAGATAGAGGGATAAAAACAGGGATAAAACAGGTACCAATAGCTCTTACACACGATCAGAAAATCGTACAAAAAATACCGCTTTCGACGCAATCGTACGATAATCTGATAGATCGTACACAGCTTTTGAAAATTGTTCTCGTATTATACCAGATCAGATGATTTTCGTTTAATCAGTACAGTTGTCGTTCGAAAATACAATACAAATATGCTACATGACATCACTTAATTTCCAAATTTTTATTCTGTCGTACCAGAATTTTCAGAAACTCTAGTAAACTTTTTATTTTTGATATGAGATTAGCATGCAAAAAACCCACAATAACCTCATCGTGTGTACCAGGCATAAGGAAATTATATATTGCCACCTGCCACTCGCTCTCTGATAAATAATTCATCGGGCTCCGTTCACATCTGAGCAGAGTGACCCTAAGGTGTTTTTATTTGAGAGTTTTTAAAGCGTTTTTAGAAGCGTTTTAAAGCTTCAGGTGTTTTTGTTTAGCCAATAGAAAGCACTAGGGGGAGAAAATTAGAGGTGTAGAGCTGCAGAAAACGCTTGTAAAAAGCTCATGTCGTCATGTGTCAATGGGCCTCAGAAATTGCTTTTCAGACTGCCCGTATGAACGAGCCCTTACAAGCATTTATATAGCGCTGACAATTTACAGTACATGCACATGACTGTATTAAAATGCTGCAGCTGATTCTGAAAATCTTGCTGTCAGTAAGATCCTGCATAAAAAGTGCTCTGTACACATAGAACGTTTGAGCAAGGTTTAGGCCTGGGGCACATGAGGCCATACCACAAAAATTGTAGGTGTATTTCTGCAGTAGCTAATAGTAATGATTGCTGTACGCAGGTAGGCGCCATACTTGTGTAAACGCAGATGTAAGTCGCTGGACATAACTTGTTTACACAAGCAAGGCGTGTTACACAAGTGTAGATATTCATTACTGTAGAAAGCTATACACTGCAGCTTTGTCTCCTGGGAATAGAAATAGGCCTGAAACTGATGTTGTACAGCCTTCTGCACAACCATTGAAGAGGAAGTAAACTCAACTCACAGAATCCACATTTAACATTGAATCAATGCTTGCAAACATTACAAAGTACATTGTCATGTCAATTCTCCCATTCATGTCAGCTTTTATGTACCGCATATTCTCGAGTATAAGCCGATCCGAATATAAGCCGAGGCACCTAATTTTACCACAAAAAAACTGGGAAAACTTATTGACTCGAGTATAAGCCTAGGGTGGGAAATTCAGCAGCTACTGGACACAACTGGACAATCACAAGACCCAAAACAGGGGTTGCGGGCATGGTGCAGGGGCTGCAGACATGGTACAGGAGATGTAGGGCTGTGAGCATGGTACAGGAGATGATACAGGGGATGCAGGGCTGTGGGCATGGTACAGGAGATGGTATAGGTATGGTACAGGAGATGGTACAAGCATGGTACAGGAGATGCAGGGTTGCGGGCATAGTACAGGAGATGCAGTGCTGCGGGCATAGTACAGGAAAATCTCCTGTACCATGCCCGCAGCACTGCATCTCCTGAGGGACTGCGGTGGAGTCTTGCTTATCTTTCGGTGAGGCGCCTTACATTTAAAAATGGTGCCGCCTGGCGTCAACACGTCACCGCGCATGTGCCGTCTGCCCGGGAATAGCCGAACGTGTACGGGCTTTCGCGAGCGGCGGCGGCGCATGCGCACTGCACCGGAGAAAAGCAAGTGGGGACCCTGACCCAAGTATAAGCCGAGGGGGACTTTTTCAGCATAAAAAAACATGCTGAAAAAGTCGGCTTATACTTGAGTATATACTGTAAATTTTCCTTACTCTGTCTCCCGGCAGCAGCCTGCGCCATGTCAGCTCCTGGTATTCTATTTCAGAGCGGAGTATATTTCCACTCTTCCTTCCCTAATCCAGCGCATGTGCTTCTTATCTTGCTGGCCAGACCCGGTGTTTGCACGGCCTACAAGTGCCAGGGCTCTCGTGGGATTAAAACGGATGCTGCCAAGTGCTGGTGATGTCGGCACGGCTCCTTTGTGCAGGGTTTGACAGCCCACTGAGTGTGCCATGAATCGGAGCAGAAAGGCGCTGTAGCAAACGAAAACAGAGCTGTATGTAGGTTAATCCAGTATGCTTTGAACGTAGAAAATACTATAGTAGAGTTTACAACCACTTTAATAGCACGCAGGTGGCCATTGCTGCCTAGCATCCCCTGTTGCTAAGTCGTAGCTGGCCATTGCTGCCTAGCATCCTCTATTGTTGGGATGCAGCTAGCCATTGCTGCCTAGCATCCTCCATTGCTAGCACGCAGGTGGCCATTGCTGCCTAGCATTCTCTGTTGCTAAGACGTAGCTGGCCATTGCTCCCTAGCATCCTGCATTGCTAGGATGCAGCTTGCCTTTGCTGCCTAACATCCTCTATTTCTGGGATGTAGCTGGAAATTGCTGCCTATCCTCCATTGCTAGGACGCAGCTGGCCATGGCTGCCTAGCATCTTCTGTTGCTTTAACGCAGCTGGCCATTACTGCCCATCATCTTCCATTTCTAGGATGTAGCTGGCCATTGGTGCCTAGCATCTTCTGTTGCTAAGACGCAACTGGCCATTGCTGCCTTGCATCTTCCATTGCTAAGATGCAGTTGGCCATTGCTGTCTGCCGTCCTCTGTTGCTGGGGCTCTTGTACTTCAATAGAGTAAATTTGCACTATACACATGTAAAAGGTGCAGGTTACAAGTGCTAACCACGAAAGCCACTTTTCCTTAGTTTTTTTTGGTATCTGTTACCCATTGGGGGTATTTCCCTTTCATTTCCTGTCCTCTTATTGAAAATCCCCTCTTAGACAGTAGTCACTGGAATAAATGTCCCCTCATCTGTTCTGGCAACAACTCTTATTGTTGAATTCCCTTTCAATACCAGATATAATGGTCATTAGGAAAAATACAGTAAATATTTACAGAGACAGTTATAATAGCCTGACCCATTTTAAGCTCTCACCACATTACTCTATTAGAACTGGGTGCCCATAAGCAGGAGTCTTCGGCTAGCTGCAGAGGAACACCTCAAGACCCAGAAGAACCTGTGGGTTTATCTACTTAAACTGGGGCGTGCGAAATTTGGTGCAGCTCTGCATTGAGATCAATCAGCTTCCAAGTTTTATTTTCAAAGCCTAATTGAAGAAGCTGATTGGCTACCATGCACAGTTGCACCAGATTCTGAGTGCTCCAGTTTTAGTAAACCTCCCCCAGATTCTAAGTGCTCTAGTTTTACTAAATCTCTGGGACAAGAAGTAGTGACAGGATCCTTCACCTGTCAACAATGTAAGGTAGCTGGGGGCGTGGCTACCGTCAACATGGCCGGATGTGTCTGAATAGGGCTCTGCGAGCCATCACTAGAATCCGCTGTAATCCTGCATCTACCTAGCTGTTCTCGCTCTCCGAAGTGACCCCCTGCTGTGTATAGACACCCTAAAGCCCTGATGAGTGAAGATCGTTCATCTACTCTGGCGGAGCGCCTGAAAGACTTTGCCCGCATGGAGAGGCAGGATGGCGGCTGCGGCCCTCCTCTGACAAGAAGCAGCTTGGCGGCTGCTGGAGACCATCCGAAACCTGGCACATCTGCAGGGGAGAAATCGGGTAAGCTAACCCTTGAACAAGTCAATGCCCAGCTCCTGGAGGCGATCACAGCCTGCAGTACATCACTTACAGGCAAAATGGAAGAGGTTAAGGTCGACATAGGCCTCATAAGACATGACATGCAGAGGGTTAGGGAAAGGGTGGCCGAGACTAATTGATCCACTATAAGATGATTTTTCCCCCTTCCTTGCCTGGATAACTGCTGCAGAGAAGCAAGTCTCCTTTTGGTTTCAGAAAGCAGATGACCTGGAAAATCGCCTTAGGCATAATAACATCAGAATAGTGGGCCTCCCTGAAAAAGCTGAGGGACAGAACCCTGGTGACTTTATTGAAACCTGGATTAAAACCACCTTCCCTGATGCTAAGTTTTTAACTGCCTTTGTGGTTGAGAGGGCTCACAGGGTCCCAGCAAAACCTCCTATTCCTGGAGCAGCCCCCAGACCCATGCTTGCCAGAATGTTGAATTGCAAGGATCAGGATTTAATTCTACGTAAAGCCCGCCAAAAAGGGAAGATTCAATTTGAAAATGCCCAGATCTCAATTTTCCCTGATTATTAGATCGAGCTACAGAAACAGAGGGCCACTCCTCATATTCCAGGGGGGTACTCATTATGGTGCACCGGTCGGTTCCCTGGGAGTGTGTGCGCAAATTAAAATGGATCCCCAGGGCAGATTTGTCTTTGTCTGTGCCCAGTTGCATGCGCTGCCATTTGTTGTATTAGGTATCTATAATCCCCCACCTGCTAATTTGCACATAATTAAAGAGGTAATGAGTTTTGCAGCTATGTTTCCTGAGGCCTATGTTCTGTGTTTGAGAGACTTTAATCTCCTCAGTGACCCAGGCATGGATAGGCATGGGGACCCCTTGGCCCCCTGCCCTCAGGCCCCGTCCACATTTAGCTCCCTGCTTGCCGAGTTTGGCTGGAATGACCTGTGGCAGGTTAACAACCCACGCACCAGGGCATATTCCTGGTCTATCCCCAGTAGCGGTTATCTGTCTAGAATTAACTTAGCGCTGGGTAATGACAGAATCCTTACTAAACTAATCTCTATTTCATATCTTCCTAGAAGGGTGTCTGATCACTCACCACTATCTCTCTCAATTGATACTGACACTAGGGGCATACGTAGAGTACAACCCTTTTGGCTTTCCCAGATAGGCCTCAATGACCGGATTCCAGACAAGCTATCTGTGTTTCTGGAAGCCCGTAATGCTGAATTTTCTGTTTTGGGACACCCTGAAGGCATACCTGAGGGAGGCTCTCAAATCAACTATTTCTTATATTAAACACACCTCCCGCTTAGATGAGGAGGAACTGGAAAGGAAACATCAGATGAAGCTCAGTACTTGGACTCGCCCTCTGGCTCCAACCGGGCACACTGGGAGTTCATGTCCCGTATGTATGCTAACCAGGAGTCTGCCAATGCTAAGAAGCAGTCTTTTTATGCCCAGCAGAGATACTTTGAATTCGGCAACCAGTCTAGTCAGCTAATGGCCCATATAGCAAGACAACAGGTGAATAGTACAGTGGTTACTAAAATAGTGTGTTAGGATGGCACTAAGGCCTGTCTGGCTGGAGACATACTTGCCTGCTTTCATGATTTTTACACAAATATGTATAGCTCAACTCTCGCATACACTGACCAGGATATTGATCAGTACCTCTCACATCTGGTATTTCCTACATTGTCCCAGGAACACAGGGATACATTGTCCCAGGAACACAGGGAGGCATTAGACGCAGACATTACTGAGGATGAGGTCAGGGAGGCGGTGACATCTTTGAGCAAAGAGAAAGTACCTGGCCCAGATGGTCTGCCACTGGATATCTACTGTAGATACCCGAACATTCTAGCTCCTGTTTTTAACACAAATTTACACTGTGGCTTTCGGGGAGGGGAGATTGCTGCCATCCATGTACTCTGCCACTGTGATTCTCGTGCCCAAGCCCGATATGACCCAACTGATTGAGCATCTCACCGCCCAATCTCCTTACTAAATTTAGAGTATAAAATTCTTGCAAAAATTTTAGCTAAATGACTTAAGGGGGTAATTCTTACTATTATTCATCCAGACCAAACTGGCTTCATGCCAGGGAAATCCACATCCATTAATATATGTAGAACACAATTGATAGCACAACTTAAGGACTTTTTCCCTGACTGATGTGCATTGTCGTCGCTGGACACTGCCAAGGCCTTTGATTCAATAGAATGGTCATTCCTTATGGCCGCCTTGCATTCATTTGGTTTTGGGACTAAATTTCAATCCTGAATAGCCATACTTTATAAAGATCCCACCTCTCATATTTTAGTCAATGGCGTTCTCTCCCCGTCCATACAACTCCATAGGGGCACCAGACAGGGGTGTCCTCTGTCCCCCTTGTTGTTCGCTGTGGCTATTGAGACTTTGGCACTGAGATTTCGTCAGTCTCCTCTCCTATAGGGGATTTCTATGGGGGACAGATCTGACACCATAGGCTTATATGCGAACGATCTCATTTTATATTTTCGGGATACCACTGCTTCGTTACGGGCAGCAATGCAAATAACAGATAGGTTTGGCACTTTCTTAGGCCTTAAAATTAATTGGCAAAAGTCAGCACTGATGCTTTTCCCAGTACAGCCTCAACCCCTTGATAACTCACTAAGTCCACTTTGAATAGTATCCTCATTCAAATACTTAGGGGTTATTATCACATTGTCTCCCCTGGCCATTAAAGCAAACTTAGACCCACTTCTGCAGACGATTAAACTTAAGCCCCGTACACACGTACCGATCGTCGGCCGTAAATATTCGGCCGACGACCGATCGGCCGATTGTAGGCTTGTTAGTATGATGCTTCCGACAGCCGACAGCGCATTTTCGGCCGAACAGAATCTGTCGTGCAGGCATTAAAATTTTTGTTGGCCAACACCAGAACGGCCGATTGTTCTCCAGTCAGTACAGAATTCGGCCGACAATCAGCAGATTTGCAAGACTGGGCATGCTCAGAGAAGAAAAAAGACACGGAAAGTTAACCATCACATGACATCACTTCTGCAGTCGGCTGTTGTTGGCCGACAAAATTCATGTGCAGTCTTTTGCACTTTTCAGCGGACAGGACAGCCCTGGACAAAAGACGGCCGATCGTTCGGCCAACGATCAGTATGTGTGTACGGGGCTTTAAACTTAATATATGGGCCAAAGTCCGTTTGTCAGTTGCAGGCAGAATGAATCTTTTAAAAATTATTCTAGTACCCAAATGCATTTATGTGACTTCCCACATGCCTGTTACAGTGCCTAAGTCATTCTTTAAAACACTATTGGTCTTCTTTATCTGGGCTAACAACAGGCGTAAACTTAGACTCTCCACACTACAACCCCACGAAAGCTGAGGCAGGTATGGCACTACCTAATTTATATATAAGGTAAAATTGCTGTGCTTAAATCACAATAGCTGAAAAAGTTTTTTAAATAAAAAACTATAATAAAAGAGTATAAACCTCATACAAGAAAAGCTGCTGACACAAAGAGACAAGAAAACGGTATCTTCAAATGGAAATATAAAAGATGGTGTCGCGCTAACCAGGATACAAGACTGCAATAAACAACATATGTCCCATGTGCAAAAAAGAGAGTCCACAAATGTCCAAAAAAGGAAGGGTGCAAGTAGAAGAATCCACCACCGAATAGAGTCACTAAATGACCTTACCAGCTCCTTAGGAGCGCAGACGAGGGACGCGGCAGCCATCTTGTTGGTGGGGAAACCAACACGCTGCTTCAATTTACACTGAATGCTGCTGATCGAATTACCAAATGTAAGCTGCTTTCTTTCATTTACTTAATAAACCAGTGAATATACTACACCATGAGAGGTATATGTTTTATGTCTCTTGAGTGCAATAAGGAGTCTTTTGGAGTCTATTCTGGTTCGTAATGGAAGGAGGGGTTTGGATGCCATTGGATCTTGCCTGCCATAGATATACCAGAGCTTTGGACGCTTTATGACCCTGTGGGGTCTAAGGAGCTGGTAAGGTCATTTAGTGACTCTATTCTGTGGTGGATTCTTCTACTTGCACCCTTCCTTTTTTGGACATTTGTGGACTCTCTTTTTTGCACATGGGACATATGTTGTTTATTGCAGTCTTGTATCCTGATTAGCGCGACACCATCTTTTATTTATATACTACCTAATTTATATTACTATTACCTAGCTGAACAACTATGTTATTTGACTGATTGGCTGGCATCTGTGCACCCAGCAGTGGTCCAGTCATACCTTGCGTATGTACTTAAACTCAAGCATCTATTGGTGGCTTTGGAAGCACCTGCGAATGTATTAACCACTTAAGCCCCGGAAGATTTTACCCCCTTCCTGACCAGGGCCTATTTTGCGATTCGGCACTGCGTGACTTTAACGGACAATTGCGCGGTCGTGCGACGCTGTACCTAAACGAATTTGACGTCCTTTTTTTCCCACAAACAGAGCTTTCTTTTGGTGGTATTTAATCACCTGTGCGAATTTTTGATCATGCGCTATAAACAAAAAAATAGCGTAAATTTTGCAAAAATGACAATATTTTTCAATTTTTTTTGTATGAAATTCCCCCCCCCCAAAAAAAATGTAAAAATCAAAATTTTTTAACATTTTAGGCCAATTTGTTTTATGCTATATATTTTTGGTATAAAAATGTTTTTTTTTTAAAAAATGTTTAAAAATGTTGTTTTTTTTAACACGTAATGGCGGCGATCTGCGATTTTTTTGCGGGACTGCGACATTGCGGCGGACAGATCGGACCCTTGACTGACATTTTTGACACTTTTGGGGTTACCAGTGACATTACTACAGTAATCAGTGCTATACATATGCACTGTTACTGTAAAATGACACTGGCAGTGAAGGGGTTAACTTTTTTTTGAGAGGGAGGGGTTGTGTGTGTCCCTAGAGGCGTGATTCTAACTGTGATTGGCTGTGGCTTGAGGTGTAGGAACAGTGATCAACGGTCCTACATAGTAGAACCGTATGATCACTGTTCTTAAACAGGGGAGAACGACAGGCGGCTTTACAGTTTACATCAGCTGCCTGCCTTTCTCCCGCTCTAACGGACGATCGTGAGTGCCCGGCGGACCGCACACGCGCGGGGGGGTCCGTGACCGAGCGCGAGCGTGCCTCCGGCGGCGCACTTGCTCCCCAGGGCCTCACAGGCTAATGACGTACCCATACGTCACTTTGCCTGTGAGGGGCTGACCGCCGCAAGTACATATACTTGCAAGTCGGCAAGTGGTTAAGGGGTTGCCCTATACTGCTATTGATCTTGGCCCGTACAGTTTGGAGGGAGGTTAAGAGGATTACTGATTATGGGGACACTAATACTGACCTACCACTCTGGCATAGCCCAATGTTCTCCCATCTTCATCAACCTATTGATACACACTTTTTGGAGAGAGAGGGTATACTTACATTGGGAGAGATTTACAAGCCTGATTCCAAAAAAGTTTGGACACTGTACAAATTGTGAATAAAAAACGTGTGCAATGATGTGGAAGTTTCAAATCTCAATATTTTATTCAGAATACAACATAGATGACATATCAAATGTTTAAACTGAGAAAATGTATAATTTTAAGGGAAAAATAAGTTGATTTTAAATTTCATGGCATCAACATATCTCAAAAATTTGGGACAAGGCCATGTTTACCACTGTGTGGCATCCCCTCTTCTTTTTATAACAGTCTGGGGACTGAGGAGACAAGTTGCTCAAGTTTAGGAATAGGAATGTTGTCCCATTCTTGTCTAATACAGGCTTCTAGTTGCTCAACTGTCTTAGGTCTTCGTTGTCACATCTTCCTCTTTATGATACGCCAAATGTTTTCTATGAGTGAAAGATCTGGACTGCAGGCTGGCCATTTCAGTACCTGTATCCTTCTTCTACGCAACCATGATGTTGTAATTCAGGGGTGGGAACCTCATGCGGCCCGCACGATCCTTCTGTCCGGCCCGCCGTGCCGCTGTGTCAGAAGGAGCCGGTGGCTCCGTTCTGACACTGAATTCTCCGAAAAGGCTGGACCCGAAGCGCAGAGCAGTGCGCCTCGAGCCCGCCCATTTGTGTGACAATAGCGAATGAAAATTCGCTACTGTCTCACAGATCCGCCTCCTCCTCGGCCAATTTCATTGGCCGAGGCGGGAGGCAGGACGCGGGAGGACTCGAAGAGAGGAAGCCGCCCGCCGCTAGAACAGGTAAGTCAAGTACACTGGGGCTTGGCACGCTGTTCACTCTGCATTGTTTTCAGTCACTCCGCATTGAAAGGGGGGCACGCTCTGGGCACTCCGCATTGAAAGGGGGGCACGCTCTGGGCACTGCGCATTGAAAGGGGGGCACGCTCTGGGCACTGCGCATTGAAAGCGTGCACGCTCTGGGCACTGCGCATTGAAAGGGGGGCACGCTCTGGGCACTGCGCATTGAAAGGGGGGCACGCTCTGGGCACTGCGCATTGAAAGGGGGGGCACGCTCTGGGCACTCCGCATTGAAAGGGGGGCGCGCTCTGGGCACTCCGCATTGAAAGGGGGGAGCGCTCTGGGCACTCCGCATTGAAAGGGGGCACGCTGTGGTCACTCCGCATTGAAAGGGGGCACGCTGTGGTCACTCCGCATTGAAAGGGGGGCACGCTCTGGGCACTCCGCATTGAAAGGGGGCACGCTCTGGACACTCCGCATTGAAAGGGGGCACGCTGTGGTCACTCCGCATTGAAAGGGGGGCACGCTGTGGTCAGTCTACATTGAAAGGGGGCACGCTCTGGGCACTCCGCATTGTAAGGGGGCACGCTCTGGGCACTCCGCATTGAAAGGGGGCACGCTCTGGGCACTCCGCATTGAAAGGGGGCGCGCTGTGGGCACTCCGCATTGAAAGGGGGCACGCTGTGGTCACTCCGCATTGAAAGGGGGGCACGCTCTGGGCACTCCGCATTGAAAGGGGGCACGCTCTGGGCACTCCGCATTGAAAGGGGGCACGCTCTGGGCACTCCACATTGAAAGGGGGCAGGGGAGGGCTGGCAGCCTTAAGCCTGGGGGGCAAGTCCAGTCAAGTGGCCCGTTGAACCACCGAATCAACTCACCATCCATGCCCACCTGGTTTTAAAACGGATATTCATGTTATATAGCAAGACAAATTTGATACAATGTGGTATCATAATTAAATTTTAATAGCAACAAAGGGGGTTTAACAAAAATAAAATTGTAAATCTGTTGTAATCAGGGCACTGGTGATCATTGCCCTGATTACATTCTTCTGTGTCCCCGGCGGCTGATCGGCTCTGCTCCTACTGCAGTCTCTGTGTGAGGAAGGAGAGCTGGTGATGAGAGATGATCTCATATGTTTACATATGAGATCATCTCTCATTGCATGGGCCGATCACGTGGTAAATGGCCGCTGTGATTGGCCATTCACCACGATCTGTGATTGGCTGTGTCCAAGGGACACGGCAGACACAGATTTTCCCCGATGCGCGCTCGCGGGAGCGCGCGGGGAGCCTGTCACTGGGAGGCCGTTTAAAGATGGCCTCCCTGAAATTAGAGCCCGCGCTGCAGCCGTCTTTCGGCTATAGTGCGGGCCGGAAGTAGTTAAAAAAAAAAAAATTATTGATCACTTTTATTGCTGTCACAAGGAATGCAAACATCCCTTGGTGACAGTAATAGGCAGTGACAGGTACTCTTTATGGATGGATCGGGGGTCTATAAGACCCCAAATCCCTCCACTGCATTTTAAAGCACGCAAAAGCCAAGTTTGGTTGCTTTGAATACTGCCATTTTGTTTTTTTTTTTTATCTTTTGCCTTTAGGTCTCCAGTGACTGGAAATGATGGTATGACATCCCCTTCCGCTGCTTGTGATAACAGCCAAGCAGTTGCTTAGCCACACTGGTTGTTATCACAAGAAAGTCAACTGTCTGCACTAAAAAACGGTACCAGGGTGATGCATGCAGCTGTAGGCATCACCCTAATACAATCCCTTGAAGCCAAAGAATGCAAATTTGCATTATGTCAGCGTTAAGGGGTTAAGTAAGCATTTTACAATCACCTAGCTCACACCTCACCTATTGTTAAATACAGGATGACTGCAGATTTACTGTCAGGAGAGACTGACCAATGTGTTTATACTTCATCAAAAACACTTGCTGAATCCTTTGCACATGTGTGGTAACTACACAGGGCACGGACAACTGACAGCCTTACAGCCACACACATACACCTCAGGATAGACCATTATTTTTTCAAAACTAAAACTTTTTAATTACATTTGCCTTTTTTGCACAGAGAATAATATCACTTTGTCTGTCTGAGCCTACCTTAAAGAAGAACTTCAATACAATTAGTAACTGTTGAGAGAATGAACACTTTGGTTAGGACTGTGTAACATACAACAGAGAGTACTGAGTACAGAAGTCAGGGAGAGAAGGGGAGAGAGAATGAGAGAGGGAGAGGGAGAGGGGGGAGAGGGAAAGAGAGAAGGGGGGAAGAGGGGGAGGGAAAGAGAGGGGAAGAGGGAGAGAGAAAGATAAGAGATGGGGAGAAAAGACAGAGGCAATGAGAGAGGGGGGGGGGGGGGGGAAGAGAAAGCAAGTGAGGGAGAGAGAAGAGAGAATCCTTATGGCACTACAAAATCCAGCATATCAGGCTCCCGCTTCTCAGCTTCCCACGCACAGCACAAGGAGATGTCCACCGCAGCGCTGGGTCACTACCGTCTGTCAGCCGCCCCCCATACAGATACACAACTACATGCCAGTTTTTATTACAAAACATACATAGGACAGCAGGCATCTTAACCTGCAAAGACTCATTTTTTTTATTTTTTATTGTTTTTACTAGTAATGGCGGCGATCAGTGCTTTTTAGTGGGACAGCGACATTGCGACGGACAAATCTGACACAAAGTGACACTTTTTGGGGACCAGTGACACTAATACAGTGATCAGTGCTAAAAAATGCACTGCTACTGTATAAATGACAATGGCAGGAAAGGGGTTAACGCTAGGGGTGATCAAGGGGTTAAGTTTGCTCCTAGGGAATGCTTTCTTACTGTGTGGGGGATGGATGTACTAGAGAAAATAAAAAGATCTGTGTTTCAGCTCAGCTGAAACACAGATCTCCATCTTCCCGTGACAGAACAGCTGTCTGCCTTGTTAACAAAGGCAGACCGCTGTTCTGTCCTTCTCCTGCATGATCGCAGGTGACCTGCTGATTGGCTCCCGCTGTGTCGCGTCCCCTAGAACCCGTGCACAAAATCACGCATCGGTATGTGATTTTGCACAGCCAGGCCGCCCTGCCACACTATATATGCGGTGGGCGGTGTGGAAGTGGTTAAGCTGGATGAGTGGGTCCTGTAGTCCTTCGCTAGTTGGGGGATCGGGGGTGGGTGACACATGCTGAGATCTGAGGGGCTTATTGCTGGGACCTGTAGTCCTTCACTTTTGGGGGGATTACATCCCCAAAAGCAAAGGACTGCAAGTCCCAGCATGAACCTTGGCTGAGATCTACACATGTGTCCTCCTCCTTTGCGGCCAGCTTACACTCCCATGACACAAGGGGGAGCCCTAGGGGACCTCAGGGACCCAATACCTTTAAAGAGGTTGTAAACCCATGAAACTATTTTTTTTTTTTGCTGCAACCTGTAAGAGAAACCCATAATGAGCTAGTATGCATCGCATACTAGCTCATTATGAAATACTTACCTTAGAACGAGCCCCCGCCGTGCCGCCCGCTTACCTGTATGATGTCCAGTCGCCCGTCTTCCGGGATCACGGCATCCGGCCATCTGATTGGCTGGAGACCCGCGGTGACGTCACTCCCGCGCATGCGTGTGGGAGCCGACGGTCACGGCACGGGGCTCTGAAGAAACGGCACCAGCAGCCGTTCCTTCAGAGCGCATGCGCCAGTGACGTCACTGGCTGCATGTCAGGTAAATATCTCTTTAAAGAGGAAGTAAACCCTCCTCGGACACTTTTACCTATAGGTAAGCCTATGATAAGGCTTACCTATAGGTACTGTAAATATCTCCTAAAAATGCACCGTTTAGGAGATATTTACCTTACATGCAGCCAGTGACGTCACTGGCGCATGCGCTCTGAAGGAATGGCCGCTGGTGCCGTTCCTTCAGAGCCCCGTGCCGTGACCGTCGGCTCCTGCGTGCGCGGGAGTGACGTCTCTGCGGGTTTCCATCCAATCGGATGGCCGGATGCCGCGATCCCGGAAGACGGGCGACTGGACATGTCGCCCGTCGTACAGGTAAGCGGACGGCATGGCGGGGGCTCCTTCTAAGGTAAGTATTTCATAATGAGCTAGTATGCGATGCATACTAGCTCATTATGTGTTTGTCTTGCAGGGTCAAAAAGAAAAAAAAAAAAAAAGGGTTTACAACCTCTTTAACTGGCCTGTATACAGCATGTATATTGATGTCTAGCTGCTCCTGGCTCTAAATACTTGTCTCATACCTGTATTATACAGGTATGAGACAGGTATATAGTGCCAGGAACAGCTAGACATCAATATACATGCTGTATACAGGCCAGGGGGTAAGTACAGGGAAAAAATGCTCCACATGTTGTCCCCACATTACATGACACTTTTTTTTTTTTTTGTCACTCACTGGAAATTCTTCCCGACCACGTCCTCACAGACACTGTGTCCACCGCAGCAGCCAGCAGGTAACTTGAACTTCACTTTAAATCTGGATAGCCGATTTGCCGCCGTAAGTTTACCAGGCCAGGCCAGCCCTCTCTTCTGCATCAGCCCCACGTTGAAGGTTGGAAGGAGGAGCCGGAGGTGGGTGGGGCCGAGCGGCTGTGGCCAGTAATCGTCGCGGAGGACGGCTGACCGCGGCGCTTTGCATGGGTCCTCCTCTCTGCTCTGGAGACTGTGACGTCACTGGTTGCTAGACGCTAAGCGGTGATCTAGCAACCAGGTCTCCAGAGCAGGGCACCGGAACTTCCAGGAAGTGACAGACAGCGCCAGCGCTGCGTGTGAAAATCGGGTACCGACTGACACAAGATACTGAGCGGCCTTTTCTGAGGGGGATCAGATCGGCCCGGGGGGAAATTGCCACCTTGCCCCCCGGCCCAGCCCGCGCCTGAAAGGGGGCACGCTCTGGGCACTCCGAATTGAAAGGGGGGCACGCTGTGGTCAGTCTGCATTGAAAGGGGGGCACGCTGTGGTCACTCCGCATTGAAAGGGGGCACGCTGTGGTCACTCCGCATTGAAAGGGGGGCACGCGGTGGTCAGTCTGCATTGAAAGGGAGCACGCTGTGGTCAGTCTGCATTGAAAGGGGGCCCGCTGTGGTCAGTCTGCATTGAAAGGGGGCACGCTGTGGTCACTCTGCATTGAAGGGGGCACGCTGTGGTCACTCTGCATTGAAGGGTGCACGCTGTGGTCACTCCGCATTGAAAGGGGGGCACGCTGTAGTCAGTCTGCATTGAAAGGGGGGCACGCTGTGATCAGTCTGCATTGAAAGGGGGGCACGCTGTGGTCACTCCGCATTGAAAGGGGGGCACGCTGTGGTCACTCCGCATTGAAAGGGGGGCACGCTGTGGTCAGTCTGCATTGAAAGGGGGCATGCTGTGGTCACTCTGCATTGAAAGGGGGGCTTGCTGTGGTCAGTCAGCATTGAAAGGGGGGCATGCTGTGGTCACTCCGCATTGAAAGGGGGCACGCTGTGGTCACTCCGCATTGAAAGGGGGGCACGCTGTGGTCAGTGTGCATTGAAAGGGGGCACGCTGTGGTCACTCCGCATTGAAAGGGGGGCACGCTGTGGTCAGTCTGCATTGAAAGGGGGCATGCTGTGGTCACTCTGCATTGTAAGGGGGGCATGCTGTGGTCAGTCTGCATTGAAAGGGGGCACGCTGTGGTCAGTCTGCATTGAAAGGGGGCACGCTGTGGTCAGTCTGCATTGAAAGGGGGGCATGCTGTGGTCAGTCTGCATTGAAAGGGGGCATGCTGTGGTCAGTCTGCATTGAAAGGGGGCATGCTGTGGTCAGCCTGCATTGAAAGGGGGCATGCTGTGGTCACTCTGCATTGAAAGGGGGGCATGCTGTGGTCAGTCTGCATTGAAAGGGGGCACACTATACCTTGATTACTGAAGGCCACTTTCACACTTTTGTGACCTCAAAGTCACGCAATTTTTTACAGCGTTTTTTGCCGCAAAGCAATGCCTATTACATTTATGCATACATTTTGTACGGCCCCCGAATGATGTTACAAAAATCCAAATGGCCCTTGGTAGAAAAAAGGTTCCCCACCCCTGTTGTAATTGATGAAGTATGTGGTCTGGCATTGTCATATTGGAAAATGCAAGGTCTTCCCTGAAAGAGAAGACGTCTGGATGGGAGCATATGTTGTTCTAGAACTTGGATATACCTTTCAGTATTGATGGTGCCTTTCCAGATGTGTAAGCTGCCCATGCCACACACACTCATGCAACGCCAAACCATCAGAGATGCAGGCTTCTGAACTGAGCGCTGTTAACAACTTGGGTTGTCCTTGCCCTCTTTAGTCCGGATGACATGGCGTCCCAGTTTTCCAAAAAGAACTTCAAATTTTGATTAGTCTGACCACAGAACAGTTTTCCACTTTGCCACAGTCCATTTTAAATGAGCCTTGGCCCAGAGAAAACGCCTGCGCTTCTGGATCATGTTTAGATATGGCTTCTTTTTTGGCCTATAGAGTTTTAGCCGGCAACGGCGAATGGCATGATGGATTGTGTTCACCGACAATGTTTTCTGGAAGTATTCCTGAGCCCATGTTGCGATTTCCATTACAGTAGCATTCCTGTATGTGATGCAGTGCCGTCTAAGGGCCCGAAGATCACGGGCATCCAGTATGGTTTTCCGGCCTTGATACTTACGCACAGAGATTGCTCCAGATTCTCTTCCCCAAACAGCTTTCTATAGACATCTTCAACTTCGTCATGTGGTCCAGACCCAATTTGGGACACATGATACCAATTTTTCCGATTATCCTTTGATAGGTATACTGAGGTCACAGGGGCCAAGGGGACTTATTTCAACCCTATATTTACATCTGTTATCTGCTACCACCAACGGGACCCCATTGCAGGTCTGCACTAAGTGGCCTGTCAGTCTGACATCAGTAGTATGTAAACTTCTGGAGGGGATGATAAGGGTTCGCTAATGAGTTTGCTAAAGACAACAGCATCATCAGTAGTAACCAGCACGGGTTTACAAATGGGCGTTCTTGTCAAACCAATCTCTTAACATTCTACGAGGAGGTGAGCTGTGAGCTAGATAGGGGCAGACCAGTGGATGTGGTGTACCTAGATTTCGCTAAGGCATTTGATACAGTTCCCCATAAGCACTTAATTTATAAAATAAGGTCTGCAGGTATCAACAGCAGGGTTTGCTTTTGGATACGAAACTGGCTAAAAGGGCGTGTCCAAAAGGTGGTAATAAACAGCGTACACTCAGACTGGTCTGAGGTAGTAAGCGGGGTCCCCCAAGGCTCAGTCCTGGGACCAACCTTGTTCAATTTATTCATAAACAGCATTGAGGTCGGGGTCAGTAGTTCGATATCAGTTTTTGCAGATGACACAAAATTGGGCAGGGCAATAACTGCACAGCATGAAGCAGATATCCTACAGGATGACCTGGACAAAATAACGGAGTGGGCAACGACTTGGCAAATGAGGTTTAACGTAGAGAAGTGTAAGGTTTTGCACTTGGGGACTAGAAACATAAAAGCACAATACACGTTAGGAGGGGAACCCTTGGGGGAATCAAAAATGGAGAAGGATCTGGGAGTCTTGGTTGATGATAGACTAGGCAACAGCATGCAATGTCAAGCGGCAGCTGCCAAGGCTAGCAGAATATTAGCATGCATAAAGAAAGGGATGTATTCCAGAGATAAGACTATAATCCTTCCACTTTATAAAACTCTGGTCCGACCGCATCTGGAGTATTCTGTCCAGTTCTGGTCGCCAGTCCTCAGAAGGGATGTGTTGGAGCTGGAGAGAGTCCAGAGAAGGGCAACTAAACTAATTAGGGGATTGTAGGACCTTGATTATGAAGAGCGTCTGCAATCGCTTGATTCATTCTCCCTAGAGAAGAGACGCCTGAGGGGGGACATGATAGCAATTTTTAAATATCTCAATGGGGATCTCAGCTTAGAAAAAAAGCTGTTCAGTCGAAGGGATTGCATGAGGACTCGGGGGCATACAATGCGATTAGAGGAGAAGCGTTTTAACCTCAGGCAACGTGGGGGGTTCTTTACTGTTAGGGCTACAAGATTGTGGAACTCTCTACCACAAGAGGTGGTTTCTGCAGGTAGTATGGTGGCTTTCAAAAGACTATTAGACGTACATCTCAAGGATCAGAACATTCAGGGGTATGTGAGATGATTACAGCCACACACACCTACACAGGTTGAACTGGATGGACTATTGTCTTTATTCAACCTCACCTACTATGTAACTATGTAAGTGGTAACAGCTTGTTCCTGATCTGTCAGATGAGGATTGGGAGGAAGCCTGCTCCTCGCACCTCTCAGTGTCTCCGGCGGTTAACAACAAGCTGATTCACTTGTACATGCTGCATCAATCCTTTTTGACTCCGGTTAAACTGCACGCGATGCACCGCTTGCCTGCTCCTACATGTACTCGTTGTACTTACCCCTGTGCATATTTTGCCCATGTGATGTGGTTATGCCCGGTTATAGCAAGGTTCTGGCAGCGGGTGATTGATGTGTTGTCGGCGGTCCTGTCTGTTCTGGTCCCATGTACTAGTCTGTTTACTGGGAGCACTGGATGAGGAGCAATGGCCACGGCACTCTAGAACACTGCTTAGAGAAATTTTATTTCTAGCACGTAAGGCAGTGGCACTTAAATGAATCCAACCAAGTCCTCCCTCTATACACATGTGGTTGCAATTGGTGAACTAAATATCACCTTATGAGAAGCTCATATATGAACATAGGGGGTGCCCCCATAAATACAATAAAGATATCGACTTTGTCCCTGTACAACTCTAAATCGAATGGCCCTATTACATAGTTACATAGTTAGTGAGGTTGAAAAAAGACATCAGTCCATCCAGTTCAACCTATGATGTGTGTGTGTGTGTTTGCTTTTAACCGTACATTGTATACCCCTGTATGTTGTGGTCTTTAAGGTGCCCATCTAATAGTTTTTTGAAACTATCAATGCTCCCTGCTGATACGACTGCTTGTGGAAGAGAATTCCACATCCTTACCGCTCTTACAGTGAAGAACCCCTTACGCATTTTAAGGTTAAACCGCCTTTCCTCTAGTTTTAGTGAGTGGCCACGTGTCTTGTTGTATTTCCTTACTCTGAATAGTTTGTTCCTTATGCTAGGGTCGCCAGTACAGTATTTGTACATTGATATCATATCCCCCCTCAAACGTCTCTTCTCTAGAGAGAATAGGTTCAGTGCTTGTAGTCTTTCCTCATAGCTGATGTCCTCCATTCCCCTAATTATTTTTGTTGCCCTTCTCTGGACTCTTTCGAATTCCAGCACATCCTTCCTGAGGACCGGTGCCCAGAACTGGACAGCATACTCCAGATGTGGCCGGACCAGAGTCTTGTAGAGCGGGAGAATAATCTCTTTATTTCTGGAGTGAATCCCCTTTTTTATACATCCCAATATTCTGTTGGCTTTGCTTGCAGCTGCTTGGCATTGCATGCCACTGCCAAGCCTGTTGTCTACCAGTACCCCCAAGTCTTTTTCCATCCTAGACTCCCCCAGAGGTTCCCCCCCTAGTGAGTAGCTTGCTTTCTGGTTTATGGCCCCCAAGTACATTACTTTACATTTTTCAACATTAAACCTCATCTGCCATGTAGTTGCCCACCCCGTTATTTTGTTCAGGTCCGCTTGTAAGGTTTCCACATCCTGCATAGAAGATATTGGCATGCTTAGTTTAGTATCATCCGCAAATACTGAGATTGTACTAGATATCCCCTCCTCTAGATCATTTATGAATAAATTAAACAGGATTGGTCCCAGGACCGAACCCTGGGGGACCCCACTTTCCACACCCGCCCAGTCCGAGTATTCCCCATTAATCATCACTCTCTGGACTCTCCCCTGGAGCCAGTTCTCTATCCAGGTACTCACCTTATGGTCCATACCTACCTTCCTTAGTTTGTACAGTAAGCGTTTGTGGGGAACGGTGTCAAAGGCCTTTGCAAAGTCCAGATACACCACATCCACAGGCTTACCTTTATCTAGGTGGCAGCTCACTTCTTTGTAGAAGGTTAATAGATTGGTTTGGCAAGAACGATTTTTCATAAATCCATGCTGATTACTACTAATTATACTGTTTTCATTACTAAAGTCTTGTATGTGGTCCCTTAACATCCCCTCCAAAATCTTGCAGACTACAGATGTTAGGCTGACAGGTCTATAGTTACCCGGGATACACCTCGGCCCCTTTTTAAATATTGGTACTACGTTGGCCTTTTTCCAATCTGCTGGCACCATACCTGTCTGTAAACTATCCTTAAAGATCAAGAATAATGGTCTGGCAATCACCTGGCTGAGCTCTTTAAGAACCCTCGGGTGCAAGCCATCCGGTCCCGGTGATTTATTTATGTTAAGTTTCTCAAGTTTAGTTCTAAGTCTATCTTCTGTTAGCCATGGCGGCACTTCCTGAGGTATGTTGTTTAGTTTGGCCTTACAAGCTGGGTTCGTGTAGCCCCCCAATTCTTTTGTGAAGACTGAAGAGAAGAAATTATTTAACACTTCCGCCTTTTCCCTGTCCTCAGTGGCCATATTTCCTTTGTCATCTTTTATGGGGCCAATGTGTTCTGACCTCGCTTTCTTACTGTTTATATACTTAAAGAACTTCTTGGGGTTCTTTTTACTCTCTTCCGCTATATGTCCTGGACCTCAGGATGCTAATTCCATCTAATAGATTGTATGTACATTAAAACTGTGAAAATGTGGAATGCTGTATATTAGATACTGTGACTAAAAAGCTTTTTGTAATGTACTGTACCTAACTGTTTTATGCGCTCCTGTTGAGTGTAATGTTTACTGTAATCTTGAATACTTCTTTTGCAATAAAAATTAGAAAAAAAAAAAACAATGGAGGGCAGTACACCAGGAGGTGGATGTGCCTGAAAGCAGTTCTTCACTCTAGAAAAAAGAAATCAGCTACAAATACTGTAGCTGCTGACTTTTCATAAAAGGACACTTACCTGTCAAGGGATCCAGCACTGTCCTCACTTGGGCTAGCTAGGCGGGTCCCCGATGCCAGCATCCTTCATGCGGTAGGCCGCCTGTGTCAGCTTGTGACTTCACAGCCAGCTTCCTACTGTGCATGCCAGAGCTGTGTTGTGCTTTGTGAATGGTCCCACAGCCTTCTGTGACCTGTGATGCGTCTCAGAATGCTGCGGGTGAAGGGTTGGACGAACTTCCACTCGGATCAGCTAGGCGATCCAAGCGGAAGTGGAAGCGTGTACCTGTCAAAACTAGGTACCCTCTCCCCCCCAAAAAAAATTATATAGCAAATGTGGTAGAGGAATGAGTGGAGGAGGAACTTCCCCTTTTGGGTGTTTGTGCAAGAGAGATGTGCATACTTGCACATTATGGAACGAGCACATCCCCACTAGGAAGTTTACTTCTGTTTAAGGGGGCTTTCACACTGGCCTGTTTAAAAAATGCATTAAAAATGCATATGTGTTTTTGATGCATTCCTGGTGTGTTTTTCCGATGCATTTTCTGGGTGTCTAACTCCCAAAATGCAACTTTGAAACATGGCTCAAAAAATGCAGCAAAAATGTATTCGCTGTGGGTTTTTGATGCATTTTTGACATGTTTTCCATTTATTTGACTGGAGGGCTGCAATTTTGATGCAGCATACAGGACTTTGCAAATCTTGCCCCACCGGCAGTGAAGTGGTGTGAAGAGTCCCATAGGATTAAAGTAAAATATATTTATTGTGTTTTTAGCAATGTAAAAACAAATCAGTGTGAAAGTAGCCTTAGGAGGTATTTTCCCAAATTGTCTTCCAGGATAGCCAATGAGACATAGAGCTCCCTCCACTGGGATAGGAAAAACGTTTGCCAGGTCAAAGGTTGGAAGGAGATCCTCCAGGGCCAGGCTTCTCCTCAGTTTTGGTGTTTCCTCCAGTCGGAAGGAGATGTGCTGCCTAAGGAACTGGTTTGACCAAGAGCAGCTGTATGCAGATCTTCAGTTCACCCAAAGCTGTTTGGAGAAACTGGGTTGACTAATCAATCTAGAGAATTTGAAACAAAATCCATCTCAGATTGTCAATTTCTTGCAGTACATTTAGATGATTTTCCTCCCATAAACCAAAATCCGCACCTCATTTAAATTCCCAAACCTTTTTCCTAATTTTCCATATACAGGGATGGAGACGACTTGTGCCTCATTTAAAGTCCCAAACTGCCTTTCTTCTACATATAATTAGGGATGGAGGTGCATGCTCCTCAGCCGGTCATTTTAGTTTTGGCCCTATGTCTATTACATAGCTATTAGATTGTAATTACAGGTGATGTTGCAATATACATTGAGGGCCAGTTAAAGACGGGGGCAGGGGCCACTTAGGGGAGGTCTGGGCTAACTCCAGGCCCACCTGTCCCTCATCTATCCATTAGCTTACATGTGCTCCCACTGTGGAGACACTTATAAATTAGTAGTGTTAGGACTGCAAGCAATACAGGGTGCCGTGAAGGGGCTTGGCAGCTTACACATGCGTTTGCAAATGTGTGCTAACTAAACCCCTGTTTTTAACGTACGTTGTTAGACAGGTCAATTCGGTTTGTAAGCAGACCAGTGAGTATATTTACCAAGAGCCAGTTGTTCTCACGTACCTCATTTAATGTCCCAAACCTTTTTCCTAATTTTCCATATACAGGGATGGAGATGCTAAGTCTTACCCATCTTGTGCCTCATTTAAAGTCCCAAACTGCCTTTATTCTGAAGATAGATTGGCAGTTAACCTGAATGAATCGGTGTCCCAGTGAGATTTGTCATGTCAGCAGTGGGTCTTATGAAGGCTTGCATTCCAGCAGTGCCATGGGCCTGGCTCCACCAGAGACCTCTTCAGCTTTTCTTGCTAAGGGTTTTGAATTGCTTCTAAGACTCACTTGGTGACCTGGTGCAAGCCCCAGCCAGAGTGAAGAGCACTTTGTGGTGGTGGAGAGCTCACGCTCATCTCTTGGAGGGTCTTCCTTTGACTGGCCTGTGTCTCAGAGAATGACCATAGATGCCAGTACATTGGGCTAGGGAGCACATCTAAAGGACAGCGTGGTGATCCTGGAGGAAAGCAAGATTATCTTCGAATTGTAGGGAGCTGAGTGCAGTGGAGTGTGCACTCAGGGCTTTCCAGGAGGAGGTAAGGTTTTCCAACTCCAGATCCTGTCAGATAATGTAACCAGAGTATGCATTCACAGGGGACTCAGAATGAGTTGGCAGCTTTCCTTAGTTGCAACAAAGTGTTGCAGAACAAGTGGTCCCTGAATAAAGAGGTATTTTTCGCCCTCACAAATCTCTGGGATCAACCAGAGATGGATCTTTTTACCTCTCAGGAAAACATAAAAGCAAGGCTATCTTTTCCCTGAATCCAGGACTCAGCAATGGCAGTGGATGATCTAGCAAACCTCTGGCCATTTAACCTGTGTTATGCATTCTTTACCCCCGTTCAGACTACTGCCAGATGTTTTTTCAGAAGTTTTTGTAGGAAAATACAAATCTGATCTTGATGGCTCCTTTTTTACCCAGGAGGCCATCGTTCCCCCTCATTCAGTCTCTTTCTAACATTTCTCATTGGAAAGGTCAGATCTCGTCTCACAGGGGCCAGTACTTCACCCCTATATACTCATTACTGAAATCATCAGCTTCATTTTTGAAGAAGAGATGTTAAAGGCTAAAGGGTTTTGGACAGAATAGTCAGGACTCCGTTGAACATAAGCCTATCATGAGATCTATTTATGGCAAGATATGAAAGAAATTCAATTTGTGGTAGATGAAGTAAGAGGACATGCTTTGACATTTAGTCTATTTAGATTTCTGCCAGGATGGTGTAGATTAGTTTGGCTATTACTGTGGCACCTTAAGGCTGGGTTCACACTGGTGGGAACACAGACATTGCATGTGATTCGCTCTGTGCAAAACACATGCGATGTCTGTGCGTTGCGAATTCAGCCATACAGTTTGTATTGCTGAATTTGCATCACATTCAGATCAAAATGGTACAGGACCCTTTTTTTTACGCACTGGAATCAGATCGCATGGTACGATTCCTGTACCATTTCAGAGTTCGCACTGAGATCTGTGAACTGATCTGGGGGTGTCATTAACTTTCTATTTACACCCGCAGCAGGCCACTATGACAGTCGTACGCAGAAATAGGGTTCTAGTCATGGTATTCAAGAGGCATTAGGTATATTTCTCAGCTCTCAGAATGTGCTGAAATTTTTTTGTATTTTTCAAGCAGAATTTGATATTCCAAGGCAACAGTTCTATAAATATCTACTATTATGCCACACACTCCAGGCAAAAGCCCAGCTACTTTGAGATTAGAGGAACCACAACTATTCAAATGGGGTATACGAGATTCCCCCCTTTTCCCAAAATGTAATAGAGAGAATGGGAATTTGATCCATATGTTGTGGAGAATAGATGTCCAAATCTATTCAGATATTGGAAAGACATTACTAGCATTATTTCTTCAACTTTTACAGTTACTATTCCACATAATCCCATAGTCCAGTGATGGCGAACCCAGGCACCCCAGATGTTTTTGAACTACATTTCCCATCATGCTCATGCACTCTCTAGTGTAGTTGAGCATCATGGGAAATGTAGTTACAAAACATCTGGGGTGCCAAGGTTCGCCATCACTGCCTTAGTCTGTCTTCTGAGGTCTCTGGAGGAGGAAATATGCATACATGACATATATTTAGCACATACTAGGCTCTGGTATATTGCCTGTAAATTAATAGCAAGACAGTGGCTCTCTCACCCCATCCCCCTAAATGACACCTTTGGTTTGAATACCTCATGAATATCTGGTAATGCTGGTTGGATACATCAGGACTGGCCCTGCCACAAATGGTCTATCACAGAATTTTACAAATGTAGCACTATATTAGATGGAATGTATATAGATTCATACCCTTACTGGGAGATCAGCTTGAATACTAAATAATGCTGAAAGCAATAGTGTCCCCCTTATGGTCTGCACACATGATCAGAAAATTGTATGAAAAATACCGCTAAGTGATCGTATGATAATCTGATCAATAGTACACAGCTTTCGAGAGCCGATCACAAAAATTCATGTGAAATTATCCGATGAGACAAGCACAAACAATTTTCACGTACAATACCAGATTATACAGTTTTTGTTTAATGAGTACAGTTGTCATTCAAAAATACAATACAAACGCAATACAACACATTACATCACTTCCGAATTGTTATTCTGTCGTACGAGAATTTTCAGAACTCTAGTAAACTCTTCAGTTTTGATACGAGAGTAGCATGCAAAAAAAACAGGCGATCATTCGTCCGATAATCTCATAGTGTGTACCTGGCATTAGACTATTGGGCATTTACACGCAAACAAAATTAAGTGATAAAGATACACGAGTGTGAATGCTACTTTTTTTTAACCTGCCATTTGAAAGGGTTTTGTTTTACTGTAATCTAAGTTGTATTGTAAATGTGTCACAGACTGTTTGTCTACTCATGCTGAGTTATCTTGTCATGATCTGTATATAGGAACTTTGTACCATGTGTTCATATTTTTGTTGATAAAAACGTACCTGATTAAAAAAAAACAAATAAATGATCCAGGGGTTTTGCCTAATCCAATTAGAAAGAGAGAAGTTATAGCTTATTGTTGCTTATGTGGATGCTACAAAATACTTTAGAATGTTGGACTATTTGTCCTAGTTGTACTATTTGCAGGAAGCAACAAGAGTAAAATGGCCCCCAAGGCATCTAAAACTCAGTGGATTAGACAAGCTATTTTCAAAGCCTATCAGGTTATGCAGCCAGCTTGTTAATGCACACTCCACAAGGGCCTTGGTGATTTCATGGGCTGAGAAAGCTGGTGCAACTCCTTAGCAAGTTTGTATAGTGGCTTTACGGTCGATATATACCACATTTATAAATCAACCCAAGATCAAGCCTTTGGCAGGGAGGTCTTCTAGGCAGTGATCCTTTCCTAGGCTGATTCTTGCTTATTGTCTCACGGGCTGTCCTAGAAGACAACTGGGGGAAAATTGGAGTTAGGGCCCTTTCACACGACACTACTCTGCTCCCTTCTGCAGGAGATCCATGAGCGGGTGACTTCCTGTGCACTTCATGTCAGCGGTTCTAGATCAGAGACTTCACAGGGGGTCAGGTTCATTACTCACTGCAGCCTCTCTTATATCGAATACAATACTGAGGGCCAGTTGACACCACTACAGTCCAGTGCCTTTTTTTGCATCAAAACTGCATGGATAGTAGTTTATATAGTTTCCAATGGAATAGTTCACACCAGTGCAGTCAGTTCCAGTGCGTTCCAGAAAAAAAAGTAGAACATGCTGCATTTCTTTTTTGCACTAAACTGTACTTGAACGTGGTAAAGTGCATTAAAAACGCACTGGAATGCACATGTTCTTATTTAAGGTTCAGAAAAAAGATGGGAAAAAACGCACTGAAATGCATCAAAAACACTTATGAAGAAAAGCATCCGGAACGCATCTGGACTACGTTTCTTTGGTGTGAACTGGCCCTGAATATGTATAGTGACTGCACTCCGATGTTAAAAGAAACATTAACTTTATTCACCACTTGCAAATCCAAACATGACTTGAAACACCACGGACAAGGACCAAAAGTTTGATGCGTTTTACAAAATTACATTGGCTTACTCATAACCACCCAAAATGCTTAGTGGAGAGACTGCTAATAAAGAGGCATGGCAGCTGAAGATCATTAGTGCAATCACAAGGATCTGTATCCATTGCCGTTACGCCTCCCGACTGCAGTCACAATCCACCAGCATGTTAAAACCAAAATATCATATCTTCATTTACCTCTACAGACTGAACCAATTTATCCCACAACATAATGTTGTGTTGAAAGGGTCTCTTCTGCAGAATCACAAACTGGTCAGGGCCTTAACTGTAGAGTCCATGTCTGAGAGTGAAGTATTACAAGCTTTTCTTGAGCTGTTTCTAGAATAAAACCCAGATCCTCCAAGCAAGGTGTTGGTTCTAGTACTGGTTTTTGGAGGTGCAGAATCCAAACCTTTGAAAAGACTAGACTGTCTGCATTAAATTGAGTCTGAGCTGAATGTTCCCTCAATATGAGGTTGTTTGGCATCCCACAGTATGAATAATCTTTGACCATAGTGAGGCCAACACAGGGGCCAGAACCTTAGTGAAAACTCAGGCCAAATAGTAAGGCTTCAAACCTATAGTGCTGAATAAAGGTTGCGTTGATGTGGTGGAAAAATGGGGACATGTAAGTATGCATCCTTGATAACCACAGAGGCTAAAAAGTCTCCCTGATGCAGGTAGGCTATGACAGATTTGGTGGATTCTATTTGAAACTTTTGGGTTCGAATGTAGACATTTAGAGCCTTCAATTCCATAATTGGTTGAATTCTGTCTCTTGCCCTGCTGTATTTCAGGTAGAATTCCAGACAACATAGATTTTTTTCAGGATACTTTTAAGGAAGATTCAGGTCAAATTTAACTTACCAATGTGTCCTACAAAGCATGTTCACTGTTATACATATCAGATATGACTGCTATCCACGTAATATCTTTGCCATTGGGATAATGGTATATATTGTTTAACCTCCCTGGCGGTATGATTCTGTCAGGAATTCTGTTCCAAAAGCGGTACAATTCTTTTCATGGAAATTTGGCGTTATGTATTATAGGCCTACAATTCTTAGTAATTACTGACTTAAACCTGACCAAAACAAGACTCTAGTAGACATCCCAGATGTGATAAATTTGAAACACAAACAAGTGAATTATAATTGAATCAATAATATTATTTTATTATTTAATATATAATATATATAATAAAATTATATTATTGATTAGATTATAATTCATGCGCTATATATTATATATATATGTGTGTATATAGATATATATATATATATATATATATATATATACGTGTGTGTGTGTATATATATATATATATATATATATATATATATATATATAACGCATGAATTATAATCGAATCAATAATATAATTTTATATATATATATATATATATATATATATATATATATATATGTGTGTGTGTATATAGGTATATATATATATATATATATATACATATATATATGTATATATATATATATATATATATATATATACATATATATATGTATATATATATATATATATATATATATATATATATATATATATATATATATATATATATATGCATATATATATATATATATATATATATATATATGTATATATATATATATATATATATATATATATATATATATATATATATATATATATATATACATATATATATATATATATATACATGCATATATATATATGCATATATATAATATAAAATGTGTTATGTGTTTTGTGCAACGTTTTTTTTTTTTTTTTTTTTTTAATTTCCCTCCCTAGTTCCGCTCCCATGCAGCATTGCTGCTGCAGGGAACGGAACTAGGAAGTCCTCCTACCGACAGACGAGCGGCGGAGATCTCACTGGCGGTCACAGCAATGAGAGCTCATCGCTGGATCGCCAGGATAAGGTAAGAGAAGCTCCGCTGCGCTGTCTGCACGCTCTGCCCATTGACCCCGAGCGTGACTCGGGGATACCGCTAATAGCAGAAAATTCCTACCCCGAGTCACGCTCGGGTTTACCGCTAAGGCGGTTAATATCATATGATATGAATTTTTATAAGAAACTTTAGAACAGAAAGAGTTAACTCGTCATAGGCTAGGACAACTTAAACTAAGTTTGCCTGGATGTTACAGATGAAGGCTTTTGGCAGTTCACATGTGTAGAGTCTAAAGGTATTACATAAACTGTGTCATGACATGAAATCTATTGATTCTTACTTTTGTTATATGTGCAACTGGAATTCAGTAATGGTCTTCTGATGGTATTGGGTCGTTGTGTTGAATGATGTATTTCAGTTTAGCCACTTGGGTTTAGGATGCTAGAGTATGAAGCAAACCAACCTCTTCACAAATTCCTTGTGCGAACATATGAAAACACAATTCTGTGGCTGAAATAATTATCTTCTGACCACACCTACTAATATAACCAAATTATTTTCCTGAGTTCAGATGATGTGATAGCTGAACACTGTGATATTTTTAGAGCTACTGTATTTATTTGGCAAGTTCCCACAAAGACCTCAAGAGAATAGATCATTATTGGGTTTATGCAAGAATCTGACTATTCAGTCCTAAAGGAGAAGTATGGCTAAAGCTCTTCTGGCCATACTACACCTGTGGGTAACTTAGTTTTGCACTACAGTGACCCAGATTCAGCCGACAGCTAACGTGCGCTCACAGAGCTGGTCCAAGCTCTGCAGGGATCCTGACAATAATGTTAGGATCCTCCCAGATGCCTGAGTGGCAGCTGGCTCAGCCTCTCAGCGAACAGCCGAGAGGCTTAGCCAGCCGCTCCTGCCCCCTCCACAGTCTGGTGCTCCAGTAACGAGCGTCACTGGTCTGTGCTTCAGAGCAGACCACAGAACGGGCTTTGATCGATCAGTTTTTGGATAGAAGCAGCAGGGGAAAGCTGCATCATCGGATTGATGTTGCAGCCATCTAGGTGAGTATTTATGTTTATTATTTCCGCACTTCTCTTTAAATGATTGTAACTGTGCAGTCTTACGTTTTTGCCAATTCTATTTGTAATGTAATTTATCTGCATGATTTACTCCAACCAAAAACTGGGTAAGGAAGGGTGATCTTATGAGTATTTCCATCATGGGAACCCTGGGTGATCTTTCAGAAAATACCAAATAATATCCGATCAATAATTTTTATTATTCGTGTTTCCATATTGTGGCTCACGTTATAGAAATGTTAACATTTACTATATATTTTACATAATAAACCAAAAGTGGGCTTACATTCTCCTTAATTATTGTTCTCCCACCCTTTTCCTCTATAAAATTATAAGAAAGACTGTGATTCACCTTTAGTCATTTATTACACAAAACGTATAGAATACAGACTGAACTATTTTCGTTTCTATATACATAGAAGCACTTCTTAACATATGTTATGATGCTATAGTTATTATAGGTTAAATTGTATGAAACTGAAATTAAATTTTCATATTTGATATACAACTTTATATAACAGAGTTGTTGCAAAATAAAAAATGTCCATCTATTGTAAACCAGCATCCAGATCTGAACATTCACCTGCTAACTAAAACAAATTAAAATATAAAAAGGCTTTTTTTTATTTTGGATAGAGTAAGGAATCATTATAACCCCTGTCAGTTTTTTTTTCTTTTTTGCCATCTGTGTCCCATTGGGAAGATTTCCCTTCCCTTTCTGTCCCATAGCTAAAACCTTAAGTGAGTGGAAATTCTTCCAATGTGAGGGAATCCCTGGTTGTCTTCAAGGTCACCAGAACTAGTTGGAAGATTTCCTCTATATCACTGTTCTGGGGACAACCCAAAATTTGGGATTTTCTATTTTTACTTTTGATGATAATGGTAAACATGACAAACAGACCGGATGAATCTCAAGGCACAGACAGCAATAAAAACCTGACAAATGTTTGAATTCACTTAAAGAGGTTGTAAACCCGGTAAAAAATTTTTTTTTTCTACAACCTGAAAGAGAAATACATAATGAGCTAGTATGCATCGCATACTAGCTCATTATGAAATACTTACCTTAGAACGAGCCCCCGCCGTGCCGCTCACTCACCTCTATGACGGGCGACATGTCTAGTCGCCCGTCTTCCGGGATCGCGGCATCCGGCCATCTGATTGGCCGGAGCCGCGGTGACGTCACTCCCGCGCACGCGCGCGGGAGCCGACAGTCACGGCACGGGCTCTGAAAGAACGGCACGAGCGGCCGTTCCTTCATAGCGCATGCGCTGGTGACGTCACTGGATGCATCGAAGGTAAATATCTCCTAAACGGTACATGTTTAGGAGATATTTACAGTACCTATAGGTAAGCCTTATCATAGGCTTACCTATAGGTACAACTTCCCGAGGAGGGTTTACTTCCTCTTTAACTCTGTTCAAAGCTAAACAAAATGTATTCATAAAATTTTCCTGAAGTTGGAAAAGGAAATAGTATTGCAATAAGTTTGTTTGTTTTTTCTCATAAGGCCTAAACAGAATATTTTTCTTTCATTTTAATTGGAAACTTTTGAAATTTTTGTAAAATTCAACCTAAGCATAGTTGAATGTACAGTCAGATTGTAATGTGTGTGGCAGCTTTACAAATATAGCCATCATATGTCTGGATTCCTTCTTATTCAATCACTACATATCAAACACTGGCTGGCTGCAAAACACTGCACAATAAATAGGTTAATTCTTAGAAAATATGAACTAACATGACTCTACCATTTTACTGATCTAGTGTATTTCAGGGCCTATTAACACTATTTTGTTGCATGTACTACAACCCTTGGCATCACACATTGTATACTAACTAATTCTAAATGTCACCCCAAAAGTTCCTTGCCAATGGATGTGCTTTGTGTTGCTTTTCACTGCCAGAAATATTTTGCATTTGGTGCGTTAGTCAGCTCGTTTCAATGAGTAGGCTAACTTAATGCAAAACAAGGTAATGTTAAATGCACCAATGCACCGCAATCATGTGAATGGGCTCTTAGAAGATTTAGTTCCACAGCTGATGATCAGAAGAATATGGTGCAATATTCGTATATGTTGTGTAATGTTCTCCAGAAAATACAGGTTAAGAAACCATGGTAATTATTACAAAACAAGGCATTATGAACACAAAAAAGAACATGACTGTTTTACAGTCATCTACCTAGAGCTTTTTTTTTTTTACCTCAACGTCACCCAAAACAGTTATTCCAGCTCTGTGGGGTTTCTGAAAAAGCTGAATCTCTTGCTGACTACTTGTATCACACAAAGACTACGAACACAAGAGGTATGATTACCATAATTTCATGACATGGCTATTACAGAGTCAAATCATTGAGGGAGATTTACTAAAATTAGAGAGTGCAAATTCTGGTGCAGCTCTGAATAGAAACCAACCAGCTTCCAGGTATTATTGTCATAGCTTAATTGAACAAGTTGAAGTTTGAAGCTGATTGGCTACCATGCACAGCTGCATCAGATTTAGCACTCTCCAGTTTTAGTAAATCTACCCCACTGTGTCACTCTTCCACCATGGATTCTTCATAACCAGTCATCCCAGCTGAAAGAATGACAGCTTTGTTATGGCATTGTTGGAGGGGTGATAGGTAATTGCACCTCTGCTGCCTTTAAATGATATAGGAAGTTAGTGAGTGATTCTACCTTCTAGTACCTATGCAAAACATAATATTTCCAAAGGAGTTGGCCTTTTAGATTTGAACAGCTACACAGACATAAGCAAGGCTTCAGACTCAAAAATTACTTAGCAGTACCAGCACAAATGACACTTCCTGGTATTTCAAGGGTTGTATATTTATATATGCCGTTTCTGTTCTGACTGCAATCTGGGCACTTGGTAATTTCTTTGATCAGAAAGCTACTTGACTCTTTGCTTTAAAAAATACTGTACTATGCTATAACTAACAAAGTACATTCAAAAGAGCAGACATTAACTGTGGGGCAATGCCTTTTTTAGGTGAGTTTTATCTATATTTCTGGAAGGTATAAGTGTTATTTATTGTCTATTATAACTAGAAGAACAAGGTCATATTTAGGCCTAACTCCGGTGTTCATTTAACTTTAAATTGCTCATTTGGACCAAGCTGCATTAGCTACATACAAAATACAAGCCATGTGTTCCAGCAGTGGTACAGGGACTTCCTGTCCCGATGCTGGAACAAGGGCTGCAGTGCTAAGCCAATCACAGGAAGCTTTGTATTTTTATGAATGAATACAAAGCTTCTGCTGATATAATAACCTGGATGCATCTATATATCACTGCCTCCATATAGAATTTTAGTATTCTAATATTTAAAAGGCAAAATCAATTGATATGAACGACTACCTGGATTTACAATAAAAAAAAGCTAAATGTGTAAAATTTTGCACAAAGTAAGGCACAACATATCAAAATTTAACTTCTATTCAAGCTTCAATTTCTTTGTTTAGTCAAGGACAAATATAATAGCAAGTATTAGCAGTATTATTTTTCTAAACTGCAAAGATACATACAGCAATGGATTGTATTGCAATGCCAATAAAGATATGATATACAAAATAAATCCTAAAACAGACCTATCCTCTGCAAAGGCGTGACAGCTATTTTGACAGCTATTTATGACACATATAGTGCTTTTCCTAAACAAATAGCAAACTAAGTTATGATAAAATTTCTTGGAGAAACCAGCATTTGCCGACCCCCACCCCGTCAGCGGTCATGTGACAAATGCTAGAGGATCTGCCTGATGTTAGACATTTAATTAACAATTATTATTGCAACATGGCAACCCTGTTAGAAATAAATTGTACTTTTTTGGCGAGTATATAATGAATTTTACATAAATATTTTCGACATAAAATATTGCTTCGAAAGTGACTTACAGAAGATAAGTCTGTAAAATGTAAAATGAGGTGGTCACATTGTTATTCACAAAAAGTCTTTGGCATTTTTAAATCTTCCTGCTTACCAGACTGAAAACCTGGATCTATATATAGGCCAGATGTTTCATAGTAAAGCATTCCCTCCAGCCTACATTGATAGTTCAAAGTGCAAAACTCAGAGAGTTCTTTGGATAATAATACAATTCCTGGTGCATGTGTTAAGATAAAACAGCTGAATGATAAAGCGTATTTTGAGCTTAAGGCACAAATTATGTTTGACGATCACAGTAGAATAGTAGAAGGCAGAACATAAGGAATGCCAATTCTCCAGCACAGCTATAGACTAGTCATAGTAAGAAACGCTATTTTTTTTCTACTGCAAAGCAAACTTCCTATGTAATTACACTGCCCAAAATATGTATTTCAATTCAATACAATCAATTCATATAAGCTGTGTGCTTTGGTGACTCTTCAAGAACTAATAGGCTATATTCCTAACAAGACAATTTAGCCTACAAAAATGGTTTTATCCATCATACAAAAGGCACATTTCACATAAAGATGCTGCAGTGTAAAAGTTAGATGTCAAACCATGTTGTATGTACATTTTCACATTTTGTAAATTATCATTCACCCTTCAAATTATAAAAGATATTGTAAACAAGACTGGGGATGTGCCTTTGAGTTTGTATAGCATCACATTGCACATGAGAAGGGGGAATAACATTTAAAGCAGGCATGTCCAACCTGCGGCCCGGTACCGCAGGCAATGCAGCCCACTGCCCCCTTACAATTCTTTTTTTTTTTTGCTGGGGAGGAAGGAAGTCGATTCAGGGGAATGGTCACAGAGGCTTCCAACTAACTGTAGGCAGAGGCTGCCTCGGAGGGGAGGGGCGAGCGGGGATCTCCAGCTTACCCGGCGGCCGCTGTCATACAAAGACCTGCCTCCTGGACCGCCTCCTAAGATAGACAGCACATTGGTGACGTCTATCATAGGAGCCGGTCCAGGAGGCAGGACTTTGTATGACAGCAGTCGCCGGGTAAGCGGGAGATCCCCGCTCTGTGTAATCCAGCGGCTCTCCTCTCTCTTCATTGCAGATTGCATTGGATGGGCACGCACTGGGGAGGCTGCAATGGATGGGCACGCACTGGTAAGACTGCATTGGGTGGGCACTGATCAGGCTGCATTGGATGGGCAAGCACTTGTGAGGCTGCATTGGATGGGCACTGATCAGGCTGCATTGAATGGGCACACACTAGTGAAGCTGCATTGGATGGGCATGCACTAGTGAGGCTGCATTGGATAGGCACACACTGGTGAGGCTGCATTGGATGAGCACTGGTGAGGCTGCATTGGATGGGCACTGGTGAGGCTGCATTGGATGGGCATGCACTGGTGAAGCTGCATTGGATGGCCACGCACTAGTGAGGCTGCATTGGATAGGCACACACTGGTGAGGCTGCATTGGATAGGCACTGATCAGGCTGCATTGGATGGGCATTGACATGTATGAATAAGGACATTACATTTTATGGCTGCCTAAGTCATATGTGCTAGGGGTGCAACTAGCCCCCAGCACATAATTGTAAATATCCCAGCACGTGCAGTGTTTCTGACTCCTACCACCATGACTTCAAATCACTGAAGTGGTCATGGTAGATATAGTGTTTCTTTAATATCTCTCAGAAGGAGTAAACCTCTGTATACTGATTCCATTTCATTTGATCATCCTCTAGTTGTGTTAAATTCGTGTGGGAGGGGGACGCGGTGGCGTGGGTAGGGCACGGTGGCGTTTTATTACTTATATACCTTAACTATAGTGTATATTTTATTTGCAGCCCGAGAAAAACCCACGATTTAAAGCTAAGGTGATCATAAAGAATCATCTTGCAGCTGTGTACTCTTTGGTAAATATATGTACAGAAGATGAAACAGATCTCGTTACAACTTTTACTAGTAAAAAAGGAAATTATTACTTCATGAACAAACACTTTAATTTGTACTGCTCCAACAATGCTACCCAACACTCAAATGACAAAAAGAGAGCAGTTTGATGAGTTATTAAACATTACAGGCTCTAACTATTATCTGGGACTCCAGCAACAAAACACATATGCTGGATGTGCCACATTCCCACTGCAGTAATTACTGTCTACTTTGGCTAGTGAACTGATAAAAAGAAATTATATTGCTAGTAAGGCCTGGAGGGCATCATGGAAGCTTCAAGCAACTGATCTTCCTTATGGAGTCCAGAAACCACATTTTACATAGTGCTGAAATTTCAGGGCTGTCTGGAATTTCTTTTTCAATTCTCCACCGATCATATTAACACAGCAAATTGTTCACAATGAAAGTAAAAAGAACCCTGATATTCTTTTGTAAAGCATTAGGAACGTATTGCAATTTTAATTGGGGATGGGAAGGATTTTTCCAATAGACAGCGGATTTACCAGGAGCAGTTGCATTACAAGGAAAGTATGGTTGCATTTTATATATAGAAGCAAACCAGTATATCCTACTCTTCTATTTACAACCGGTATGCTTCTGATTTTTTTTAGACAGTATATATATATATATATATATATATATATAGTATACAGAGGCAGACGCAGAATATTTTCAGACGCACACTGCCTGTATAGAGAAAAGTAGTGTATGTCTATATATCAGTTTGCTGCTAGCAATTCTGCAGTATAAGGCAACTTGGTGCTTCAACCTGTTATACAGTAAGAACAATTTACCAATGCATAGTCCACATTAAGTCTCAGTACCCTAAATAAACAAAATTATTCACAGTTTTGATGGCTGGGAAAGGATGCATAGTAAACATTTTGGATAATTAACATAAAAAGTACAAATTATTTTAGATATATCTAATATGTTCCACTGAAAAAAAAAACATGGAGAGTTTGATCAAAAGTTGTTGAGAGTAGCACATTTTACACTTCTAAAATTATTAATATAAATCGAATCTGCCTCCAAGCTGTCACTCTCTATTGGCGTAACATATTATACTGTTACATCAAATGCCCACCTGTGAAGGCAATAGCGACACCTCTTTACAGTGATGACAGCTGGAATGCTGACCTCTATCACTGTTGTCTGAGGAGCACATACTGCAGCCTGCCAAGAAAAGCATTGCTGCTGCAGCCTGATCAGTGTCAACATTTTTGTGCAGGACAATATCTGCTACACTACCACAGCCTATAGGGCCTGCTCACAAATTTAGGTTTGAATACTGAAGGGAACTGTCTGTGAAAGAAAATTCTCCAATCATGTTTTTAAAAAATGGTCAAAGTATAAAAATAAGTTTGAAAATATGAAAGCATATGGTAAATGTGCTGTTCTCTAAAACATTTTCACCAATCTTCTGCAAATTGTAGAACTGGTACAATAAAGTCTAGTAAACAAAGCAGAAACATGTTGCGTCACTGAGACTGAAGAAGACAGTTGTTATTACAAGTCTTGCAGTGCTGTTCAGCAATGAGCAGTCAGCACTTTCCTGATGATAAATAATACTTCTCTGTGATATTCACAGCTTCCAGCTCATTAAGTCCTGGCATCACCCACATATGTGCTTGGAGTTTCAGTGAGCTGTCAAAGAGGGATCTTGGCATGGCAGGCTCAGTGGGTTGTGCAAGAAAACAGCTCAGCGTGATCATACAGCTTTGGCTTTATAGCACCTGTTACAACATTTAGTCACTGTCATAAAAAAGGTAAAAAGAGATTAAAACAGTTATTTGTGTAAGAAAGGCTAATTAAATGACAGAGGCATTCTCTTTTTTATCATTCTCTGCTGTGCCAGGTTTCAGTGGGCTGGCAACATTATCCAGATTTCTCTCTTCTTTTTCTCCATCCATAGCCTTTGTCTTTTCCTGTTTAGTCCTTCCGTGGACCCATGGGATAAGACACAGGATAAATCCACCAATTATGGGGGGTACACCAGCAAGGTAAAATGCTACATCGTAAGAGCCAAGGCTGTCTCGCAGAAGACCTAGAGAAACCAAAAATGTGTTTATTATGAAACAGTTATTTTCTTAAAATTCATTATAAATGTTAAATTTTAGAAAAACACAACCCTCCCCATGCAATTAGTTCAATCTTACTCAAATAAACTTTTTATTGTTAAAAGTTAGTTCTAGGTGCAAAATTGTTGATTGGCCCTTCTTTCTGCCTAACCTCCAGACCTAAAACAACCCGCTCTTTCCCACCTTATATGCATACATAACTTAAAGAGCATTTCAGTACAAAATAAAAAACAAAAACAAATATGCAGTACATATCTGCAATACATGAACGCATGAATGCATTTTATACCTTTAAATGACTCTGCAAGTACAAATAAATACCTGTTGATCTGCTCAAAATGCACTGAGCTCTGAGATCCTTCTGTGGTTTGAAAACTCACAGCACTTTTCTGAGTGGTGTCAGCCCTGCCCATTTGTCTTTTTATAGCTACACTACTTAAACCCTTCCACTCTTTCATGTTTACAACATAAACATTAATTAGTTTGTAGTCCAAGATAAGAATTAGGGGGTACTAGTTAGCCTGAAAGGAAGTGACATGTCAGTGACAGAAAGAGTGCACAGGTCAGCTACCAATTTCTGTATTTTTTTTGCACTTATCTGACAGGTATAACAAGTGCATTTTAAGGTATATTAATAAGGTAGAAAATAAGTAAAGCTCACTGTTCGACTGTTTTACATACATTTTAATCTCTCATATAGGCCTTTTTACAATGTTGACAGCCAGAAGCCAGTTTTTTTTTCCCACTTTGTGTGCCTGGTAAATCAAACCCCAGAGACATCTATTGAACCATCTCCTAAAGCTAGAGATGTTTAGGTGACAGTTCCATAGAATTCTATGGCTCAGAAATGGCCAGTAGGAAGAAGAGTTCATCCATACGCTGTCAACAAAAAACTGGGAGAGGCCTCCAATGACATTAGATTTATGTAAAAAATTGGGGTACCATCATCCAAGAAATTAGTAAAATATAAGGGGAGGAGACAATTCCCCTAGTCTCCATCGAGAGAGACGAAATGGACTATCTTGGTACCCTGAATGGATAACACAGAGTAAAATTAAAATTATTTTATTTATACAAAAATATAAAAACAAAGTATCCAGATACATAAAGAAACGTTGATTTCAATTTCTCAAAGGATAATAAAATTGAATCTATAATTAATAACAATAATGTTACGCTGATACTTGGTGTACTCCAGGATAGATACAGGGAATATAGTGGGTCCTTGGTGAAGAGGACACCTCAAGAGGTTGAGAGAGGAGTATATCATAGAAATGGTGCCAGGGGCATCTGGACAGTGCAAACAGATGTGTTAGAAGGCGGTCTTTTGATACGGGCAGGTGTCATGGCGTCAGGGAAAGTCAACTTGTATAAAGATCTTTTGGACAACTTTACCAGTTCTCTACCAAACTAAAATCGATATATCAAAGCAAAGCAGTTCTCCCCTGTATCTAATTACAAAATAGTACTATAATTGCTATGAATGAGGCCCAAAGAGAATATTATTTGTAACCATATTCTTTCTTACTGAAAAACTATAATATTGAGTGACAGGGAGTGGGAAATGTTATCAAATAATGTCCCTCAATCATAACTGTTACAGTTCTAAAGGATTTTGAACTATCTGGCTGAGTTTAGGACTGCTGCTTCTTGTTTTTAACCACTCCATCTAATATGGATTGGTTAAGTAATCCAAAGGACCCCAGTTTACTTACTACAATTAACAAATGATTCAGTAAAGTTGCAATTAAAAAGTGATTAAACACATTTTAGAAATTGTGAAAAAGAATAATCAGCGCAAACCAAATTCAAATAAAAATACAATCTCGTGCACAAGGCTGCAAACAATCAGTGCCAAACACAAAACACCTGTGAGATCAATAAATAATAATATTGCTGCGCCAATTGAACATTAATTAATTGGAGATAAATCCGTGCTAAATAACAAGATCATAGACATTAATACATGAAATTGCTTTCATTAGGAGCCTGCTGTCATCATGTTCCCGCAGGAATACCATTACTCATTCAGGCAGTGTTCGGATACAATATACAAGCGGCCATCAGACCAATATCTAAAAACAATACAAAGTGCACATAATATACAATTAACATGATATTTAATTTTAACCCTTAATCTATAGGTAATCCTAGGAGTCAAGAGTAATAAAGTCAGTATTAAATCCATAATCCTACTACATTTAGTTTATAATCCTAATTTTACTCAATCTTTTTAGCATTTTGTCACCAGTCACTTGGAGCACTTTGGAGTGGAGCATGCAGCACCTTTAATCACATTCTTTGGATGAAGATTTTAGTCACGTTATTTGACACGATCTTTGATGTGTGATTTGGGACTTATTATTAATAATTTTTTAGTGATTTTATATCACCTGATTGGGACTATTTGATTATTTATATCACTGGATTTATTTTCACGATATGGATTTATCACTTGTTATTTAGCACTGATTTATCTCCAATTAATTAATGTTCACTTGGCGCAGCAATATTATTATTTATTTATACATTTTAGAAATTGAACATTTTATCTATGAAATATGCAGGTTTTTCAGGACTATGCAACTATTGGAGAGCTGGTTTCTTGCATCTGGGAAGCCATAGTGAACTGTTACTGTAAGTTTGTGGCATGTCAACAATACAATTTCAATATCTAAATATCAATGCCATAAGCATCTATACTCAAAAGTCAGCAAAATCAGGGCTGACAGTATCAAAATTAAAAAAGTTCTAAAATAAATGTTTGGTAACATAAAGACTTATACATAGAAAAGGTACATTAAACTTCTACTGTACCTGCAACAGGAGGGCCAACGGTCATTGGAATAGACATAAATCCAAGAAGAAATCCAATGGCTTGAGAAACATGCTGTGGTCCAACCAGTTCAAATGCAATAGGAGCCATAATACATATAAAGCAGCCATCAAATAGACCCATAAACAGACAGACCGCAATCAAGCCACCAAAGTTATAGCACAATGGAATCATCATTGACATTAATCCAATGAAGAAAAATGATATCACCTACAAGAAAAAAAGTTTGATGTTAACTATATTATAAAGTCTTACGTAGCAGGGACTGCATTCACACCTATGTAAGTACCTTGTAATACACATTGACACACATTTCCATTCTCATATGATCTGAAGTGTTCAAGATGAAGCAACATGACCCGCAGCTCCCAGGAACTGCTATTTTGTTGGTCATTTTAATTAAAGCTTCCCTTAGCACGAATGGCCCACTTAAAATAAGAATACGTTTTTTGAAACAACAAAAACTAAACTAAAGTTTTCACTGTGTATATGTGATCTGCAGTAACAGGCCTGCAATAACAAAATAAAAGGATTTTTGTACACATTGTAAAATCCAATTCCTGGAGTCCATTGAGGATTATACTGCTGGCTACAGGAGGGCAGGGCACTAGCAAACAATTAAAAAAAGATAACCCATTTTAGGCAGCGAGGACACTATTTATCTTACAGGTGCATCTCAAAAAATTAGAAAATGATCAAAAAGTTAAATTGTTTCAGTAATTCAATTCAAAAAGAAAATTCATATATTATATAGATTCATTACACACACAGTTAAATCTTTAAGCATTTTATTTCTTTTAATTTTGATGATTATGGCTTACAGCAACTTAAAACCTAAAATTAGGTATCTCAGAAAATTAGTCACACTCTGATCAGTTAACTTAAAGCGGAGTTCCACCCAAAAGTGGAACTTCTGCTTATATGCTCCCCCCCCCCCTCCGGTGCCACATTTGGCGCCTTTCAGGGGGAGGGTGGAATGGGTACCTGTTTTTGACAGGTACCCTTCCCCACTTCCAAGAGACAGCACCGCGGCGCTGTCCCTCGGAAGTTTGGCCCCCTCTTTTCTCCTCCCGCTGGGCCAATTACAAAATGCGGCGCGCTTTGCGCATACGCAGTAGGGAACCAGCAGTGAAGCCAAAAGGCTCCACTGCCGGGTTCCCTTACCCTGAATGGCGGCTGCAGCACTCGAGAGCCGATACGAAAATCAGCTTTGGGTACCGACATCGCGGGAACCCTGGACAGGTAAGTTTTAATATTTAAAAGTCAGCAGCTACAGTATTTGTAGCTGCTGACTTTTAATTTTTTCATGGGGGGGCGGAACTCCGCTTTAACTCAAAACACCTATAAAGGTTTCCTGAGCCTCATTCTGGTTCAGTAGGTTACGCAATAATTGGGAAGACTGCTGACTTGACAGTTGCCCAAGAAGACAGTCATTGACACCTCCACAAGGAGGGTAAGTCACAAAAGTTCATTGCTAAAGCAGCTGGCTGTTCACAGAGTGCTGTATCCAAGCATATTAATGGGAAGCCGAGTGGAAGGAAAAAGTGTGGTAGAAAAAGGTGCACAAGCAACATGGATAACCACAGCCTTGAGAGGATTTTGAAGCAAAGGCCATTTAAGAATTTGGTAGAGATTCAGGAGTGGACTACGGCTGGTGTCAGTGCTTCAAGAAACACCACACACAGACGTATCCAGGACATGGACTATAGCTGTCGCATTCCTCCCGTCAATCCTGAACCAGAGACAACGTCCGAAGCGTCTTACCAGGGCTAAGGAGAAAAAGGACTGGACTGATGCTCAGTGATCCAAAGTCCTCTTTTTGGATGAAAGTACATTTTGCAATTCATTTGAAAATCAGGGTTCCAGAGTTTGGAGGAAGAGTGGAGAGGCACATAATCCAAGTTACATGAGGTCCAGTGTGAAGTTTTCACAGTCAATGATGATTTGGGGAGCCATGTCATCTGCTGGTGTTGGACCACTGTGTTTTATCAAGTCCAAAGTCAGCGCAGCCCTCTACCAGAAAATTCTAGAATGCTTCATGTATCCCTCTGCTGACCAGCTTTATGTAGATTCTGATTTAATTTTCCAGCAGGGCTTGGCATCTGCCCACACTGCCAAAAGTACCAATACCTGGTTTAATGATCATGGTATCATTGTGCTTGATTGGCCAGCAAACTCGCCTGACCTAAACCCCATAGAAAATCTGTGAGGTATTATCAAGAGGAAGATGAGAGACACCAGACCCAACAATGCAGGTGAGGTGAAGGCAGTTATCAAAGCAACCTGGGCTTCCTTTATACCTTAGCAGTGCCACAGGCTGATCGCCTCAATACCACGCTGCATTGATGCAGTAATTCATGCAAAAGGAGCCCCGACCAAGTATTGAGTGCATATTATACTGTGCATGGACATACTTTTCAGTAAGCGAACATTTCTGTATTAAAAATCCACTGAATTTTGGGTTTTCACTAGCTGTAAGCCATAATCATCAAAATTAAAAAAGAAATGCTTGAAATATATCACTCAGTGTGTAATGAATCTATATAAAATATATGAGTTTTTTTAATTGAATTCCTGAAATAAATTAACTTTTTGGTAATACAGTATTCAAATTTTTTGAGATGCACCTGTATATAGTGGTCTTGTCCAGGAACTCAACAGTTCTGAATTAGAAAATTCAAACCTTATTTAATTCAGTGACTGGAGTTAACATCACCAAAAAAGCTAGGAAAGCACTATTGAATGACCTCTTGGACGAGACACCCAAACATCTACGCACCTACATCTTTTATATTCTCCTGGCCGCAAAAATGTCCATAGTCTGGGATTGAAAATCTCCAATGCTAAACCATGTTGTCGCTTCCAACCAGTAATTGGTTGGGTGCTTTAAGACAAGTGCATCCTCCCGCATTATATTAAGCATCTTGGAAAGATGTGAAAGCACCAAATCCAGAGTGGAAATGGACCACTTCTGCACAAAATATTGACAGAAAAAATGCCATCAAGCGCTTATCAAGCAAATAACTTATCAGAATGTTTCATATCTCCTTACAAACTAGATAGAAAAGTGAGTACAAAGGAAAAATGCTTGTGGCCTTAGGAGTTTAAAATGACCCAAGGCTGGAGTCAGCACTGGTAGAAGCAACAGGCTGATCCTTTAGTTTTAGAAAACACAGAAAGACATGCACAAGGGAAATAACGTAAATTTAGTAGGATGTGCTGATGCCTCTTCTTTTAGGTGAAATCCTCTTCTACCCCTGCCTGTCCCCCTCCCCATTTACCCAACCCTGATGCTGTAATTTTTAAGTGCAGTGGGGCTTAATACTGTAGAACAAAGGGACTATCACAGGTTCTCCTCAAGAGCACCTGTTTATGCCTGTGCTTTCCACCCAGTACTACAGCTTCTATGACTGAAACAGGATCTATGAATAAAGGACAGGCAATGAAAAGTCCACCCCCTTCATTCATAGGTCACGTAGATAAAAGACTTCCCTTGCCCCTAAATGGAGAAAAAAAAGTAATGTTAAGTGGCTTCTATATACAGATCAGGATTTTTTTCTGTCAATCTAACAGCCATTCGCCATGTCCATACAAAAAACAGAAATAATGTGTAAATGTGTAAGGCTAAATTAGGAGTTCATGCTGTCCTAGGTATAAATGGATATACAGTGCCTTGAAAAAGTATTCTTTTCAGATATTTATTTGTAAAAAAAATGTGAAAACCATTTATCATTTTCCTTCATCTTCACACTTTGCGTTGGTCTATCACATAAAATGTAAAATACATTTACAGTTTTGGCTGTAACAAAATTTCAGGGGTATGAATACTTTTTCAAGGGGTACTGCAGATGCCCCTTTCTACAGTATCTCACAAAAGTGAGTACACCCCACACATTTTTGTGAATATTTTATCATATCTTTTCATGTGACAACACTGAAGAAATGACACTTTGCTACAATGTAAAGTAGTCAATGTACAGCTTGTATATTTGCTGTCCCCTCAAAATAACTCAATACACAGCCATTAATGTGTAAACCACTTGCAACAAAAGTAAGTACACTCCTAAGCTAAAATGTCAAAATTGGGCCCAAAGTGTCAATATTTTGTGTGGCCACCATTATTTTCCAGCACTGGCTTAACCCTCTTGGGCATGGAGTTCACCAGAGCTTCACAGGTTGCCACTCGAGTCCTCTTCCACTCCTCCATGACGACATCACGGAGCTGGTGGATGTTAGAGACCTTGCGCTCCTCCACCTTCCGTTTGAGGATTCCCAAAAGATCAGGCCACTGACACACACACACCTGTACAGGTTGAACTGGATGGACTGATGTCTTTATTCAACCTGAACTACTATGTAACTAAGATGCTCAGTAAGGTTTAGGTCTGGAGACATTCTTGGCCAGTCCATCACCTTTACCCTCAGCTTCTTTAGCAAGACAGTGGTCGTCTTAGAGGTGTGTTTGGGGTTGTTATCATGTTGGAATACTGCCCTCGGCCCAGTCTCTAAAGTAAGGGGATCATGCTCTGCTTCAGTATGTCACAATACATGTTGGCATTCATAGTTCCCTTAATGAACTGTAGCTCCCCAGTGTCGGTAGCACTTATGCAGCCCTAGACCATGACACTCCCACCACCATGCTCGACTGTAGGCAAGACAAGTGTCTTTGTACTCCTAACCTGGTTGCCCCCACACACGCTTGACACCATCTGAACCAAATACGTTTATCTAGGTCTCATCAGACCACAGGACATAGTTCCAGTAATCCATATCCTTAGTCTGCTTTTCTTTGGCAAACTGATTGTGGGCTTTCTTGTGCATCATCTTTAGAATAGGCTTGCAGATCAATTTGATGCAGTGTGCGGTGTATGGTCTGAACACTGAGAGGCTGACCCTCCACCCCCCCCCCAACCTCTGCAGCAATGCTGGCAGCACTGATACGTATATTTCCCAAAGACAACATCTGGATATGAGGCTGAGCACGTGCATTCAACTTCTTTGGTCGACCATGGCGAGGCTTGTTCTGAGTGCAACCTGTCCTGGTAAACCGCTGTATGTTCTTGGCCACCATGCTGCAGCTCAGTTTCAGGGTCTTGGCAATCTTCCTATAGCCTAGGACATCTTTATGTAGAGCAACAATTCTTTTTTTCAGATCCTCAGAGAGTTCTTTGCCATGAAGTGTCATGTTGAACTTCCAGTGACCACTATGAGAGAGTGAGAGCGATAACACCAAATTTAGCACACCTGCTACCCATTCACACCTGAGACCTTGTAACACAGAGTCACATGACACCGGGAAGGGAAAATTACTAATTGGGTCAAATCTGGACATTTTCATTTAGGGATGTACACACTTTTGTTGCCAGTGGTTTTGACATTAATGGCTGTGTGCTGGGTTATTTTGAGGGGACAGCAAATTTACACGGTTATACAAGCTGTACACTCACTAATTTACATTGTAGCAAAGTGTAATTTCTTCAGTGTTGTCACATGAAAAGATATAATAAAATATTTACAAAAATGTGAGGTGTGTACTCACTTTTGTGAGATACTGTATATCACAGGTGTCAAACACAAGGCCCGCGGGCCGAATGTGGCCCCCCAGGCCATTTCATGTGGCCCTCGCACCTCTCCTGCAGCTACGACACCCCCCTTCTCTCTGCCCCCACCTTCTGTAGTCGGCAGCAGAGACAGAATTCGTTTGCCAGATCCTGCACTCCCCTGTGCAGCTGCAGAAACGCTGATCTTTGTCCACCGCCCCCCCCCCTTCTCAGCAGTTTGCAGCAGAGAGGAGTGCAGAACTCCTCCTGCAGATCCTGCCCCTCTCTGTGCAGCCGCAACACCACCTTGCCTTTGCCACCCCTGGTCTCAGCATTCAGCAGATTCTGGAAGCTGACTCCAGCCCTCCTCTGGTTCTCCACCAGACCCTGCACTTCTTCCCAGATCTACCCGCATCTTCTTCCTGGCAGCAGCACAAGGTAAGGGGGGTGCATTGTGATGCAAGGAAGGGTGGGTGACTTGACTTCTGATGGTGGGGGGGTTCTTGAAATCTCATGTAAGGGTGTAAGGGGGCGTGGGGTGCTCTGGACATCTAATCCTACAGATATAAATGGACCTTTGAGGGCAACCATAATGCTGAAGCGGCCCACGATGAAATTGAGTTTGACACCCCTGCTGTATATGCTCTAAACTCTATGTCTCCAACCCAGATGATATTATGAAAAAAAAAACACTTAGTGACTACTACAGAAGCTAAAAAAATTCAAAAGGGAAGGTTTTATACCAGCTTCAAAAATACAATCTTAAAGCAAAGTTCCACCTAAAAGTGAAAGCTCCACTTATCTGCTTCCTTCCCCCCCCTCCGGTGCCACATATGGCAAATATTTTGGCGGTAAGGGGGGGGGGGGTGGGCAGATACCTGTCAAAAACAAGTACCTGCTATCACTTCCATGCAAGGTCGCCATGGTGACCTATGTCATTTACAGGTCCTCCTCCTTCCCCCCGCTGCCTTCTGGGAGACACACACACACACAGGTCCCAGAAGACGGCGGGACCATTCAGAAAGTGCAGTGCGACTTGTGCATGAGCAGTAGGAAACAGGCAGTGAAGCGAATATACTGCTACAGGGTGGCCAGTGTACGCAGACAGTGCCATCTTAAGAGCATTAAAGGGCCCCGGGCAAAGCAGTGCACTGGGGCCCTGCCTACACAATCACCCACGAGAATAAAAATGCAAATTATCGATAAGGCGATATTACAGCAGTGCCAGGCTAATGATAGCTTCCAAGTTTGGCGGCTGGGTCCGGTGAACACACACACCAACGGGAGTTGGACTTGACTGTCCTATGTGTGCCTGTTCCCGTGGAGACAGACAGGCATTCCTGCAGTTGTGGGCTTACTCTCCATGGCCCAAGTGGCCTGACAGCAGGGCAGGGCCGAAAGGCGCTTGCCACCTGCTAAGCTCGGCGGTGGGATGCTTAAGGAATTGGGACTAATGCTTGGCTGGGTCGCTGGGCAGGTTGGGCCCCCCGGACAAGTGGGGCCCCCGGGCAACTGCCCAGCATGCCCATTCAGTAAGATGGCTCTGAACGCAGAATCATCTATATATATAGTGGGAGCCAATCAGTACAGAGACAGAACAGCAGTCTGCCTATGTAAACAAGGCAGATTGGCGTTCTTTTTTTTTATTATTTACATTTTATTAAATTTTTCATCATACAAATTACAGTTTATTCGGACAGAATCTTGCTTATAAAATATACAAAAACCCCCTTAACCCTCGCACCGCCCCTTTACTCCCAGAGGCTCAGGCTTATAATTTATTCTCTATCTTTCTCTATCGTTCATTGACGGACGCAGTTCTCTCTGATTCATATCAGTAGGGTAATACTGCCCCCTACAGGAGTAGGACACTAAAAAAAGAAACAGGCGAAGCGCCTCTAAGTGCAGTATATTTATTAAAGTAAAGGCACACAAGATAATGGCAACTCACAGAAAATGTATGGGTCACCTTGTCATTTTTGGCGGTGGTTGTCCGGCGTCTACTTGACCGGAGTGTTGGTCTGCGGATCAAACTTCTAAGAAGGTCTTAATTGATCTCCCTTTTCAGGGGGGATCGCCTGATTGGCACTGCACTGGATGACATTATATAAGGGTCTCACGGTGAGGGAAGTGTGTTTTCTTCCACAGGCTAACAAGGGTAAGGGCCTTCGTCGCAGTCGGGGTTCTTCCCTTTTGGCTCGCAAACAGTTTCTTCGTTCTCGGGGACAGTAGATGTGACGAAGTCCTTCAAGACTTCCGCGTGTGGTTCCAAACTACTTTGGTCTGGCGAGTGATGAGATAGTTTTTTTCCAGACCTGCGGACAAGGCCTACTCGGCCTGAAGGTGCTTCCTCACCCATCTAGGGGGTGGAGGGAGGTCCTTGCCGGTCGAGGATCTGCGGCTGGCCCGGATCCCAGGCTGACTGAGTTCAGGAGGTCATGCGGTCCAGTTGCAAGATCGAGTTTCGATCCGTTTATTTCCGGTAAGGTTTTTCCCTTCCAATGTACGGCTGTCCCCGGATCGCTTACAGGCGCTCTGTGGGGCAGTTCAGGCTCTGGTTCAACAAGCTGGACCAACTGGACCTTTGATGGTTCCGTGCAGATCATAAATTTAAGTTGGTATCGGTTCGCACAGTGGTGGCTTCCCTACATCAGGGGAATTCCTGGCCTCCATTGACATCAAGCTGACTACCTTCACATCCCGTTATGTTCGGGACACCTACGGGTTCTCCCTTTTTTTGCCATTTGTTGCCATTTTTTGCCATAGGGGAAGGATCTCTATCAGGTTGGCGCGTTACCCTTTGGTCTCGCTTATGCTACTTGAGTCTTCACAAAGGTGTTGGCTCCGGTCCTGGCGCTGTTGCGGCAGCGGGGTGTGTCAGTCCTGGTTTCCTGGCTGCTCTGCTTCTCAATTTGGAGTCCACTACTGTGCTCACAACAAAGTTGGTTGTCACCGTGAGAATCATTCCTGGTCCCTTCCATGAGACTGGACTTTCTGAGCCTGACTTTGGACTCATCCTCAGTCAGGGTGTTTCTCCCTTCGGGGAAAAACTCTTGGTACTTTAGACTGCAGTTGACTGTTGCTGTCCCTGTTGCTGTCCCGCACATGGTCTTCCCTTCGGACCTGCATGCGAGTTCTGGGACTAATGGTGTTGTTTTTCAAGACGGTCCCTTTCGCTCAATCCCTCTTGGGGATCCCCCAGGAGGCAGTCCTTCTCGAAGGCGACTGGAATCCAAACTCTCTGGACTTGCGGATTTGGCTGAGCCGGGTGCTCAGGGAGTCTTGCTCTGGAATTCCTCCTCCCCTTCTACTGGACAATTGTCACCATGGTTGCAAGCTTGTCCGGGTGGGGAGGAGTCTTCGGCAGGTTCTCTGCTTCGGGAGTATGGTCCCTGGAGGATCCAAGTTTCCGCTTATTGTCCTGGAGCTGAGAGCGATCCGGCTTTGCCTAGTTCACTGGATTGGACACCTGCAGCTGTCCGGTGCACATTCAACTTACTATGCGGCGACAGTGGTCCCTTCATCCGGAGTCGTTCCAGCAGTTGTGCCTTCGTTTGGGGGCACTCTGGATGTGGTCCTGTTGGCATCGCATCTACAGGATATTGCAGAGGTCGTGGCCCGCTCCTGGGACCCTCTATAATGGTGGCACCATGGGTTCTGTCATAGGCAAGAACATTCGCTAGGTTCAACATGAACAATGCTGAAAAGTTTGGCGTGGTCAGCGGCGCAAGGCTGTCGCCGGCATGGGTCGTGCGAGAGTGCTCTCAGATGGGCCAAGGTCAGTATCAGCTGCTGTCTGCCTATCCTCCTTTCCAATTGCTTCCAAGAATCCTTCGCAGGATCGAGGTGGAAGAGATTTCAGTCATTCTCGTGGCTTCGGACTGGCCTCGCTAAGCTTGGTACGCTGACCTGGTCAGGCTTGCCACTGACGCTCCTTGGAGACATCCTCTCAGGGAGGGTTTCTTATCTCTGGGGCCGATCTCCCGTCCGGCTTTCCGGTCGCTAGCTTGCCAGCTTTGCTGTTGAAAGCCAGGTGTTGAAGGACAGAAGTCCTACCTTTCCCTGTTTCGGGGCTTTCTACTCGGGCAACAAATGGTCAAGAGGGAAAAGAACCGCTCAAGTGAGGGGATAGTTCCAAACACATCCAACCCAGGTGCAGGCACGGATCCGCAGTCCTGATAGCAGCAAATGGAAGAGCACAAAAAGCCGCACAACCGGTTGAAGATGCAAAAAGTTAAAATCCAAATTTATTTTGCAGGCAAAAAGATAAAATCATCCAAGATGAAACCAAAACAGTCGGAGACATGGGGGGGAAAAGGGGAGCACGGCGGTTGACGCGTTTCACGGAGTCTTCCGCTTAGTCGTGAAACGCGTCAACCGCCGTGCTCCCCTTTTCCCCCCCATGTCTCCGACTGTTTTGGTTTCATCTTGGATGATTTTATTTTTGCCTGCAAAATAAATTTGGATTTTAACTTTTTGCATCTTCAACTGGTTGTGCGGCTTTTTGTGCTCTTCCATTTGCTTTCTACTCGGGCACCTAGTGCTTCCTGGGCTTTTTGCCATTCAGGCATCTGTGCTTCACGTTGCAAGAGGACTACCTGGTCGTTTGTTCAGAATACGTCTCCGTGCATTCGCCGCCTGCCCGGGAATAGCCGAACGTGTAAAGGCTTTCCCGAGCGGTGGCGGCGCATGCACAGTGCGCATGTCGGGCCGGCCGCGGCCATTTTTATTTAAAAGGTATCAGCAGCACAGGGCAGGGGGAATTGCTGGCCTACTGGGAAATTTCCCGGTATCCCGGTAGGCCAGTCCGGCCCTGTTGCTGTCCCATCTGCTAATTTTTATATTTTGTCTTTTTCTAGCTAGCCCCAGTTTGTGCCGATCTCAGCCTCCCATTTTCCCAGGTAAGGCGGAGTTACCGGTTCCACCATCCTGGTAAGAATCCTAAAAATCTGGGATAGGCAGTGTCTTGGCGCTTCCTGTAGGCTGAGTATTTTTTGGTTGGGGTAATGTAATTATAAAGTGTCTCAACTGAAGATATCTTATTTCATCTATCACCAATAAATCCCCTTTGTGTTTCAATTCCTGAAATGAGCATATTTCTCCCCTTTCCATTACATCTCTTAATTGTGCATTTTTATCCTTTATCTATACACCAAATAATAACTCATTCCCTGCTGGAAAATAGTTTGTTCCTAATAACGGTAATAATGGTGAATTAAACTCCCATTTCCTATTTCTGTGCAAAAAATCCCAAACCTTCAAAACGTGCTTTGTCAGTGATCAAGTATCCTTCGATAAGTGCCAATATTGTTGTGGTATCCATTAAATCTTATTCAACTTTGTATTACTTAACGTGTTTTCTATTATTACCCATCTTTTTTTCTTGCAAATTATACATCCAATCTGTGACTTGTGTTAGTAATACCCTGGTGTAATATCTTTTAAAGTCAGGAGTTCCAAGACCTCCCTGTTTTTTCTCCTTACTTAAAATCGCAGACCATATTTTTGTTTTTTTATCTTGTCATATTAACCCCCCCTCCTTTTGGTAAGTTTCCCATTTTGATCATATTTATCCATCCTACCCACAAAAGTCGCCTCACTGTAATTTTTCCTAATTCTTCTTTAATATCATTTACAATAAAATATAGTTCACTAAAAATTATATATATATTAAAATGGCACCTCCTAGTGACAAAATGAACTAGATGTCCATAAAGAGAGCAGCCATCAATTTTGGTAAATACCAAACCAAGATGAATAAATTCATTTTGAGGCGCTGTATAAATGTAAAAGTGATGTGTAAATCACAAAGTGCTAAGTGCTAATATAAAAAATAAAATGTATACGATTGTGCAACCAGAGTAGAATTACAATCAACAGTAAAAAATATGTGAGTACAACCAGCATGTTTTATTCTATTTTAAACGAAATAAACGGTATTTCGCGATTACCCGTTTTTTTTTTTATGTTTTTGGGGAACCATTGCCATCTCTTTTACCGATTGTGGAACAAGTACTTTCTAATATCAGCCCAGGGGGGCTATCCAGTGATCGGGTCGTTTCGCAACGGAAGTTATCCCAGCTGATTTCATAGATAAGCGAGTTGGGTCCTGGAGGTCCTTAGCCTTTTGGTGAGTAGCCCCTTTTTATTAACTGAGGAGGAGCACCACGCATAAGCACTTTATATAAGAAGACTACTGAGCACTTGACACTTTTGGTGAGCTGAAGATTTGGATATTGTTACGGACTTTTGTTAATTGATTTTCACATATTTTTTACTGTTGGTTGTCATTTTACTCTGGTTGCACAATTGTACACATTTTATTTTTTATATTAGCACTTAGCACTTTTGAAATATAGTTCAGCTGATACAAGTTCTGCCATGTTGCTGTCACTTTTACCCCTAAATAACGGAATTTTTGTAAAATCTTACCTGTAAAATTCCTTTCTCTGAGCCCTCAGACAGTCGCCGCCTTTTGGGTATTGACTTCCGCTCTGCAGGAGTAGCTAGGCATAAGACTTACTCAAAAGAACAAAAGCATTTACATAGACACACCCATGGGGGCTGTCCCACTGGTCAATACCCCCCTGCAGTGATCACTCCCAACTCAGTTTGGTAGCATAGCAGTAAGTGTACAAGAAAACCCCAAAAGAGGTGCGGAGGCGGCGACTGTCGGAGGACTCAGAGAAAGGAATTTTACAGGTAAGATTTTACAAAAATTCAGTTTTCTCTTACGTACTCCGACAGTCGCCGCCTCCTCTAAGTCATCACTATTGGGATGTCCCAAAGCAGTGTAGACATGAGGGGTGGGAGACGCAACCGTAGAAAAAGGCAACGCAGTACCCACATCAGAGAAAGGAAACTTACACGCACAGTAAGAGAACCTTCTGGGCAACAGAAAACAAGGCTCAACAGGAGCAACAGCCCAGGAAAGCAAATAACCCAGGGGATAACACCCCAACAGCCAAGGACCCACAAAAAAACACAAGGGTCCTTCATGGCACTGCCGGACTGAGAACTTTGCGGCCAAAGGAGGCATCAGCTGATGCCAGAGCATCCACCTTATAGAATTTGGAAAAGGTGTGCACCGACGACCAAGTCGCAGCTTTGCACACCTGGGCCACCGAGGCACGATGCCAATAGGCCCAGGACGCACTCAAAGATCTGGTAGAGTGCACCTTAACAGGGAAGGGTGTAACCCGTTCCTTCAACGCATAAGCCTGTTCAATGGTTTGTCTGATCCACTTGGCAATGGTCGCTGCAGACGCAGCCATGCCCTTCCGAGGTCCCTCAGGAAGGACAAAGAGGGAATCCATCTTCCGAAAGGACTCCGTAGACGACAGATAAACCCTGATCGCCCTGACAACATCCAAGGAATGCAAAGCAACCTCCTTAGGATGCTTAGGCTTCGTACAAAGCAAAGGCAGGACAATGTCCTCATTAAGGTGGAAATCAGAGACCCCCTTAGGAAGAAAAGATGAATGTGGTTACAAGACCACCTTATCCTTGTGAATTACCAAGTAAGCCTGGCGGCAAGACAACGCCGCCAGTTCCGATACTCTGCGAGCCAAAGTGATCGCCACTAAAAAGGCAACCTTCTTAGACAGCAGAGGCAACGATATCTCCCGGATGTTTTCAAAGGGAGCACGCTGTAACACGGACAGAACCAAGTTCAAGTCCCATGGAGGTAAAGGCTCCCACCTGGGAGGAGCCAAATGTCGCACACCTTGAATGAAGGTGTGAATTAAGGAATGAGACGCAACAGGGCGTTGGAAAAGAATAGCCAGTGCAGACACCTGGCCCTTTATCGTGGCCAGCGCCAGGCGCTGGTCCACCCCAGACTGGAGGAAAGCCAACACTCTCGAAACTGAGTATGAGCGAGGGGAGAACCCCCTGGACTCACACCAGGCGAAATAAGCTTTCCAGGTACTGTAATAGATTTTACCAGATGAGGTTTTCCTAGCCTTGATCAGAGTAGGAATGACCTCAGGGGAGAGACCCCTGTCTCTCAGGACCTGGGTCTCAACAGCCAGGCCGTTAATGCCAGCGACTGTAAAGCAGGATGGAAGATCGGTCCCTGAGACAGTAGATCTTCCGCATTGGCAGCCGCCAAGGAGGCGCCGCTGCCAGGTGAACAACGTCGGCGTACCAGGACTGGCGTGGCCAGTCCGGCGCTACCAGAATCACCAGGTGCGGTTCCGAGGCTAACATGCGAAGGAACCTGGATAACAACTGAATCGGAGGAAAGGCATATATCAGACGATACTGATGCCAAGGGGCCACCAACGCGTCTGAGGCGTCTGCCAGAGGATCGCGCGTTCTTGCCATGAACCTTCCCACCTTGTGGTTTAGCCGAGACGCGAACAGATCCAGGTCCGGGGATCCCCACTTCGCACACAGCATTTGGAAGACCTCCGGGTGCAGGGACCATTCCCCCTGGTTCAGGGTCTGGCGGCTCAGTTAGTCGGCCTGCCAATTCTCCACACCCAGAATGTGAACTGCCGAAATCGCCGGGACATGAGTCTCGGCCCAAGACAGAATGTCAGTCACCTCCCGGGCCGTCCGGGCACTCCTGGTGCCCCCTTGGTGGTTGATGTAAGACGCCGCGGTAGCATTGTCCGTCTGTACCCGAAAAGGACGGCCCCGAAGTCATTCCGACCACTGGAAGAGACAGAGTTTTATCGCTCTCAATTCCAACACATTGATCGGAAGGGAGGATTCCTCCCCCGACCAAATGCCCTGGGCAGACAGGTTGCCCAGGACTCCACCCCAGCCCGACAGGCTGGCATCCGTGGTAATCACCAAAATGTAAAATAATGTAGAAAAATTTCCGCGCTAATGTGATGAGTGAGAAAAACAAATAAATATAACAGCAGCTAGCACAAAATCAACTAACAGTGATTCAAACAAACAATATAATACCAAAGTGCAGCGCTAAAAATACCAATGTTCACAAAAAATATGAAAAGAATGGGTAGTGTCCAAATAAATGAGTCCCACATAAATTGTGTGTAAGGTAAAGATGAATCCGCATGCAAGATATTCCAGGGAGGGAATTCTTTCCCGTGACACCAAGGATAAGTGAAGGAGGGGAACACCTCTGTGATCAGATATAGTAAGCAGCTTACCGAATTTCCGTGGCTGCTCAAATTAATGAGTCAGCCTCTCCCGGCTAATAATCAAACCAATATGGTCAGATGTTAGACTCAAGTGTTTCAGAGCTCCGTAATTGCTTTTCCAGGTAAGAGGGACCGCCTCTCCAGATGGGTGGTGGAATCAGTATGATTAGGGGATGTTAGGCTTAGTACTCCTCAATAAACTCCATCAGCCATAAGTGAATATGTGGAGAAGAAACAGAGGCCCATAGCGTAATCCCATAAAAACTTAGACAATATTTATTAAAGAAAATTACTCACAATATAACAGATGATAACAGGCATATCGGAAGCTGAACGTAGGGTAAAAGTGCGGCGTCCCGCAGGTATCCCAGGCAGCATACAGTATGTCACAGAAAGGCCGGCTACTTCCAGGGGGCGTGTGGACGTTGCGTCTGGAGTCGCCAACGTTTCGTTATCAAAAGACGCCCAGACGATTTATTTGGACACTACCCATTCTTTTCATATTTTTTGTGAACATTGGTATTTTTAGCGCTGCACTTTGGTATTATATAATCCTATAATCCGTGGTAATCACCGTCCACAGTAACGGACGGAAAGATTTGCCCTCCGACACTGCCGTGGACTGGAGCCACCACAGAAGATCCATTCTGGTCCGGCGACTCAATGAGACACTCAGATCCAAGGACTGAGGTAGTCTGTCCCACCTGGCCATGATCTCCGCTTGAAGAGACCGTGTGTGAAACTGAGCAAAGGGTATCGCCTCGAAGGCCGTGCCATCAACCCTAGGGACCGCATGCAGGTCCTGAGTGACGAGGATGGCTTGTCCCTGAGGGACCTGAACACCTTTGCTTGAGCAGAGTCCAGAACCATTCCCAGATAGGCAAGACAAACCGAAGGAGACAAGGTCGACTTCTCTACCTTGATGGTCCATCTGAACTCCTGGAGCGTCTGTACCGTAGTGGACAGATCGCGCAGTAGGTCCTTGCGGACACTCGATCTTAAGAGGAGATCATCCAGATATCCCAAGACCGCAATGCCTTGAGCCCTTAGCAGGCCTAGAACAGGCGCCAACACTGGTAAAGACCCTTGGAGCCGAAGGGAGACCGAAAGGTAACGCCACAAACTGATAGTGGTCCTCCGCTATAGCGAACCAAAGGTACCTCTGGTGAACCTCGAAAATGGGGATGTGTAGGTACGCATCCTTCAGGTCTATAGAGGCCAGGAATTCCCCTGGACTCAGGGAAGCCACCACCGAGCGGAGAGATTCCATACGGAACTTTCGAACGCGCACGAAGCGGTTCTGTGCTTTTAGGTCCAGAATAGGATGCACCTTGCCCTCCTTTCTGGGCACAGTGAACAGATTGGAATAAAACCCCCGAAACCTGTCCCGATGAGGCACCGGGACAATCACCCCCTGGGCAAGGAGGTCCTGCACCGCTTGATGCAGGTCCTGCAGGCGCCCTGGGGTCAAATGAAGATTTGAGGGAAAAAATCTGTCCGCCGGCCAGGAAAGGAATTCGATCTTGTACCCTGATCGAATGATTTCCTGAACCCACCTGTCCGGAATTCGGAGCAGCCAAGGTTGGAGGAAACTGCGCAAATGTCCCCCCAGCCCAGAAATGGGTGAGGGCGCCCCTTCAGGCAGAGGCGGATTGACCCGCCGCACCGGCATTGCCGGACTTCTGCTTGCCCGCCCAGGGCTTCTTCTGGCTACCTTGGCCCTTGAAGGGCTTGCCCTTGGATAGATTCCTAAAGGCACGAAAGGACCCTTGATTGGGTCGAGAGGCGGAACCCCGCTTGCCACGAAGGGACTTGTTCTGCGGGTTCTGGGGCAGCATGGTGCTCTTGCCTACCGTGACGCCTTTTACCAAGGTATCCAACGCCTCGCCAAAAAGGCGAGAGCCAGCATAGGAAAAATCAGCGACTGTTTTCCGTGATGTCTGGTCAGCCGATCAGCTCTTCAGCCAGATCAGTCGACGGTTAATCACCGCAACACTAGATAGGCGTGCTACCAAAGGGTGCCTCATTTAAGGCCGCATCGCACAAATACATGACTCCTTGGTGAATTTGATCCACCATAGCCAGCGTGGCAGGGGGGGCAGAATCAGACGCAAGGTTGCATCTAAGCACCTTAGTCCAATCAGCCACCTCCTGAGCCACCAGAACGGACGCGAAAACAGGTTTGAGCAAGGAACCCGCCACCGTATAGGAATGGCGGGCTAGAGACTCCAACCTCCTGTCCGTTGGATCCCGAAAAACCGGGGTCTACTCAGTAGGAATCAAGGTAGCCTTGTTTAACACGGCCACAGTGTGATCCACCTGTGGAGGCACACACCATCGCGATTCCGTAGCCGGCGCAAAGGGATAAAGTCGTTTAAACCGACTAGGAACCATGAATGGACATTTTAAAGTGCGCCACAGTTCATTCACAGTGTAATGAAACTCAGCGGAGCAGGGAAAAACCTGCGCCGACTTGCGGGTCCTATGTGTACCGAAGGAGGACACAATGCCCGGAGGACTGGGCTCATCCTCCAAGTGTAGTGTTTCTTTTACAGAAACAATCAACTCATCCATGGTCGCGCGTTCTTCAGGCGACCCCGGGGAAGAAACATCAACCCCCTCCACCTCCGCCTCCCCTTCAGACCCCAGAGGGTCCAAGGATGAGCGAGACCCTGAAAAGGGCACGCCCGCCGCAGCAGCCAGAGGAGATACCTCAGAGGAGATAGATAATCTGGGTCTTTTCCTAGCAGCACGTTCAGCCATCAGTACCTCCATTTTGGACACTAAAGACGCCACTACGGCGGCCAAATCAGGTATAACAGGGGCCCCAGCAGGACTGGGGTCCCCCACTAGAGCTGTAGGAAATTTGCTGTCCTGAGAATCCATTGCCCAAGTTAGAAAAACAATAGTGCAATAAAAGGTACTGGACCTTTAATACCGCTGCGGAGTGCGCAGCCCACCACTATATGTAAAGTGACTAAAGACCCCCAAAAGGAGAAGAAACTGAGCCAGGAATGACAAAACAGAAAGTTATGGAAGAGACAGTCTGCAGAGCCCCACAGAGTGTTAGCACATCGATCGCTGCTTCAGAGGAAAAGAAAATGAGGTCATAAGAGGCTGAACTATAAGCTGCAATAACCCAGGGAAAATGGCTGCCTATAGAACTGAATGGGATGCTTCAGGAAAATGGCCGCCGAACATGTGCTCGGAACGATCGGTCTGCCACAGGAAAGATGGCGCCGCCGGATGGCGCCAAAACAGCATGTAATGTAGCCCATAGTGAAGCCAGACATGCTTGCCCATATTAAAAATGGCGGACCGCGCGGTTTTACCCCGCTGCGGCCGCCACACACATCGTCTGCACCCCCAGAAAAAAACACCGAAGTGACACAGGGGAAGGGGCCCCCAACAATACACAGCACTGCAGCGCATGTACAAAAGACCCCCGCAGGGATCGCCACTGGGAGCCCCACACAGGCACAGACATAGGGGACACACAGCAACACAGGACTGCCACCCCAGACAGAGGCCCCACATAGAAGTACTTACCTGTACCAGATGGCGTGGGGCGCCTCTTAGAACGGAAAGCCGCTGTCCTCATCTGACAGGGAATGCCGTTAGCCAAGGACATTACACTGCAGTATCGCAGATGAGTCCAGTGAGGTAGCCACCTCACAGCTGCATCCCTGCTGCGAGCAGGGATGGGTCGTTCATAATGCCAGGACGAACCATGGCTGAACGCTCGATGGCGGGCTGGGGGTCCCTCTGACCCTCTGCCCTGGAGAACTAGGGCGGTCAGTCCGATTCCCAGCTACGCATGAATCCATCTTCATCCGAAGAGTCGACTAAAAACTAAAGCTGACAAAAGAAACAGCTAGTATAACAAGAAAAAAATGACATCTTTAAAAGAAAATCAAATAAAAAAGATTAGAAAGGCTGAGACTGTAGCCCCAGCACAGGGAAAGCCTAACTACTCCTGACGCTAGGCAGAAACAAACTGAGTTGGGAGTGATCACTGCAGGGGGGTATTCACCAGTGGGACAGCCCCCATGGGTGTGTCTATGCAAATGCTTTTGTTCTTTTGACTAAGTCTTATGCCTAGCTACTCCTGCGGAGCGGAAGTCAATACCCAATAGTGATGACTTAGAGGAGGCGGCGACTGTCTGAGGACGTAAGAGAAATTTTATTTTTTCCTGCCATTTAAAATGGGAATTCTTCTTGTAGGCATTTTGCTTCCTTTTTCTGCACATTTATGTTTAAGATTTCTGATTTTGATGGATTGATTATAAAGTTTGTTAATTCCCCATAATATTTCAATAGTTTTATTATATTTGGTAGGGCTATTCTAGGGCTTGATACATAGAACATAATATCATCTGCATATGCTGCCACTTTATGTTCTTCCTCTCCTATTCTTACTCCCTTTATGTCAATACTATTCCTAATTTTTGCTAATAGAGGTTCCAGCATCAGGGCAAATAGTAAAGATGAAAGGGGACACCCCTGTCTCGTTCCATTTTTCAATTAAAAGGTTTGTGGAAGGTTCCCATTTATTTTAATTGCTGCCATTGGTTGTTTATATAGTTTTTGGATTTGTTGGATCATTCTTGGGCCCATCCCTTTTTCCTCCAATGTCCCTAACATAAAGCCTTAATCCACCAATATCAAATACTTTTTAAGCATCTACTGACAAGAATAACACTGGGGATTTCTCTTTAGTTACTTTTTTAATATTAACAGTGTTCTTACTCCGTTGTCTCTCCCTTCTCTCCCTGGGATAAACCCTACTTGATCAACATGTAACCATCCTGGCATTAACCTTTTCATTCACAAGTAATTTAGCGTAAATGTTAGTATCTACATTTAATAGAGATATAGGTCTATAACTAGAGCACTGTGTATTATCCTTGTCTTTCTTTGGTATCACTGTAATATACTCTAGCAAAGATTCCTTTCTCATTTCCCCTACTTGGAATTGGAATTCCAATATGAGCAAAGTTTTGGTGCTAATAGCTCTTTAAATTTTTTATAATACATCACCGTAAAGCCATCGGGTCCTGGACTCTTTCCCATACTTAACTCTTTTAGTACTTTAAATAATTTTTCCTTAGATATAGGTCTTTCGAGTTCTATTTGTTTTTCTTCCTCTAGTTTAGGTAATTTAGCTTCTTTCAAGTAGGTTTTTAATCTTCCCCTTTCTTTCTACTTCTTTTATTTGTTTCCCAGGGGGCCTTACTGTATAAAGGGATTTATAAAACTTTTGAAAAACTTCTGCGATATTGTCAAGGTGATAGCAAACCAGACCACACAGGAATGCAGGTAAAATAAAGCAGTTTATTAAAGCAAACAACAATAAACGCACTGCAAGTGTGAGGAAGCGAGATCAGGAACAAGCCAGGGTCAAGTCCAGAAGCAGGTAGTCATCCAAGCCAGGGTCAAGTCTAGAAGCGGATAGTCTGCCAATGCCAGGTGATCTGCCGATGCAGGGTCGTCTGCCGATGCGGGGTCGAGAGCCAGGAGGGTCATCAGCCAAGCCAGGTCATACACGGAGGAACACAAAGAACAAAAGGCTACTAGTAGAGATGCACCTTGGAGCACAAACGCAAGGGCAAGGACTGCAACTCATCAGGTGATAGATATAGTCAGGTGTGCAGCAGCATCATCACTGTGCGACATCCAGGCAGCAAGCAAGTGATGATGCAATCAGAGTTTATAAGAGGCAGCAATCTGCACATGTCCAAGATGGCTGCCAACAGGAGGGCAAGGTAAGACTTTGACAGTACCCTCCCCTCAATGGCCCCTTCTCCACGGAGCAAAAAACGGCTTCTAAGGAAAGCGAGTATGGAAAGCACGGAGAAGGGCGGGAGCATGAACATCAGCCCAAGGGAACCCAGGAGCTCTCTTTAGGATCATAACCCTTCCAGTACACCAGGTATTGAACTTGACCTTGGAAAAGACGAGAATCCACGATGCTGCTAACCTCATACCCCTCATGATTGCCCACAGGAATGGGACGAGGGCAAGGAAGTGAAGTATAGCGATTGCAAACCAGTGGCTTCAAAAGTGACACATGAAAGACATTGGAAATAGGCATGCCAGGGGGAAGACCAAGGGCATAGGCCACCGGGCTCACCTTAAAGGAAAAATAACAAACAAAACAGCGTGCCAGTTTTGGAGTGGGCACACTTAGGTTGAGAGAACAGGGCAACAACCACACCCTCTCCCCAACCTGGTACGAAGGAGCAGATAAACATCTCCGGTCTGCCTGGAGCTTCTGACGCTGTGCAGAGACCCATAAAGAATCTCGAATCTGCACCCAAGAGGAACAGAGGGCACGAAGATGATCTTCCACAGCCAGGATATCCTGTGGCGAGAACGAATGGGGCAACACAGCGGGTTGGAACCCATAATTGGCCAGGAATGGAGACATTCCGGAAAACGAGTTGATGGCAGAGTTCCTGGCAAACTCTGCCCAGGGTAGTAGATCAACCCAATTGTCCTGATGGTCAGAGATATAGCAGTGGGGAAATTGCTCTAGAGCTTGGTTGGAACGCTCAGCGGCACCATTGGACTGTGGATGGTAGCCCGAGGAGAAGGAGAGTCAAACAACCCAACTGGAAGCAAAAGAACCTAAAGACAAACTGGCTCCCTTGGTCCGAGACAATCTCCTTAGGCAACCAATGTAAATGGAAGACCTCCCTGGCAAACACCAAGACAAGCTCCTTAGCGTTAGTCAGCCTCTTAAAGGGAACACAGTGGCACATTTTGGAGAACTGGTCAACAACCATGAGGATGACCGTGTAAGTTTGAGACGTGGGAAGTTCCACAATAAAATCTATGGTGAGGTGAGACTAGGGACGCTCCAAATTGGGAATGGGATACAGTAGGCCCAAGGAAAGGTGCCGAGATTTGTTCTGGACACATACAAAACAAGCAGCCACATACGCAGCAACATCAATCTGGAGAGATGGCCACCAGAACTGACGAGAAATAGCCCAGGACATCTGGTTCCTACCACGATGACCGGCAGTCTTGGAATTGAGGTACGTGCGCAACAGCCTGATGCGCAACCCCTCAGGTACAAAACATTTGCCAGCAGGTCTCTCTGTGGGAGCATCAGGTTGGGCAGTCAAGATCTGTTCCCCAAGAGGAGAGGTTAAGTTGGTGCGGGTGGCAGTCAGGATATGATCTGAAGGTATGACTAGTGTCGACACGGAGTCCTCCCTGGACAATTTAGAATACTGGTGAGACAAGGCTTAAGCCTAAACATTCTTGGAGCTGGGAAAATAGGAGTCCACATAGTTAAAATGAGACAAGAATAAGGCCCATCTGGCCTGATGGGGTGTGAGCCTCTTGGCCTCCGAGAGATACGTCAGATTGTTATGGTCGTGAGAATGAGAACAGGAACCATAGAACCCTCAAGCAAGTTTCCCCACTCTTAGGGAGCTTTTGGCCATATCCTGGCTCTCAGTCTCCAATCTCGTAATTGCATTCAGCAGGAGACAGCTACTTGGAGTAGAACCCACAAGGAAGTAAGGGTCCATCAGGTGTCCGACACTGAGACAGGAGGGTGCCTACTCCAAATTCAGATGCATCTACCTCTAGAACAAAGGGCAAACCTAGATTAGGATGAGACAGAATAGGAGCCAAAGCGAAAGCAGACTTGAGGGCCTCCAAACTTGTTTGGCAGCAGGTGACCCAATTGTGGGAATGGCTGCCCCTCTATCAGATCTGAGATACGTTTGGCCAAAGAGGAAAAGTTCCTAAAAAATTTTCCAATAGTAGTTGGCAAATTCAAGGAAACGCTGAATGGAACGGAGACCACTGGGGCGGGGCCATTGTAGAACAGCCGAAACCTTCTGTGGGTCCATGGAGAACCCTTCATCAGAAATGATGTAGCCCAAGAAGGCAACATGAGACGGGGAATTCACATTTCTCAAGCTTACAGAAAAGCCCATTCTCATGTAACCATCTACCCGTCTGACATCCAGGTAGTGTGATTCAATGGAGTCCGCGCAAATGAAGATGTCATCCAAATAGACTACCACACATTGCTGCAACATATCACTAAAAAGACATCATTGATGAAATCCTGGAAGACAGCGGGCGCATTGCACATGCCAAAGAGCATAACCGGAGATTGATAATGACTAGTTCTAGTATTAAACGTGGTCTTCCACTCCTCGCCCTCCTTGATCCTTGAAAGGTTTTATGCGGCCCTTAGGCCAGCATGGTAAAGACCGTTGCTCCCTTGAGGTGGTCGAACAATTCAGTAATCAATGAAATCAGGTATGCATTCTTGACCGTGATGCGACTGATGCGCCTAAAATCACTGCAAGGTCTCAACTCAACCCCCCTTTTTTTTAAGAAGAAAAAACCGGCACCCGCTGGAGAAGTAGACTTGCAAATATGCCCCCATCCAAGCACATTTGCAACATACTCCTTCATAGCCTTATTCTCTGCAACCGAAAGAGGATAAACCCTGCCACGAGAGGGAATTGCACCAGGTTGCAAGTCTATAGCTCAATTGTACGGACGATGAGGAGGAAGAGTACCAGTGCACACCTTGTCAAATACATTTTGATACTCACGATATACAGTAAACAACACTGAATCCGAGGGGGTACAAAGTACTTTAACATGCCCATGGATACAAACAGTGCCACACTGTGGAGACCAAGAGAGGATCTCGACTGACTGCCAATCAAAGGTCGGATTGTGTTTCCGAAGCCAAAGGTACCCCAAAACAACGGAGTAGTTCAGGGATGAAATAACCTGGAAACAGGTCGACTCCCTGTGAACAGCCCCTATTGCCATATCAACTGGAACAGTCTCGTGGGTAACCTGTGAGGTATGCCATCAATCGCCTCGCTAACTAGTGGAGAAACACAAGGCTGCAAGGGTATGGAATTCACAACAGCAAACGTACTGTCAATAAAATAACCTCCAGCACCAGAGTCTACCAATGCCTGAGTAACCACTGAACCCGCTGCCCAGGAGAGGCCAACTGAAATTAGCGCTTTATCTTTACGGGAAACCGGGGACAGGAAAATTCCACCTAAGATCTGCCCCCGATAGGACCTTAGGTGCGAGTGTTTCCTGACGGGTCAGACAAGATTTCAGGAAATGCCCACCAAGACCACAATACAGGCACCTCCCTCCTCCTAAAGGCCCGCTTAACCTCGGAAAGCTGAGTGAACCCCAGTTGCATGGGTTCACAGCCAGACACACCATCCCCAGGAGGCATGGGAGGTGAGGGAGGAAAGGGAAGGAAAGAAAACATAGGAGCCAATCTGGTAGGAGGCCTCCGCAGGCGCTCCTTAAACGATGGTCTCCCCCTGAGCCTGGTATCAATCAAAATTGGAAAAAAAAATGAGAGCCTTGAGCTAGTCAGGGAGATCCTTGGCTGCAATCTTGTCCTTTAATGCCTTGGAGAGACCATGAGAGAAGACAGCCACGAGAGCCTCATTATTCCAGCCCACCTCTGCTGCCAGGGTACAAAATACAAAGCATACTCCGCAATGGTTCATATACCCTGTTATATGGACAGGAGCTGCTTTGCAAAAGAGGCAGAGCGAGCAGGCACATCAAATACCCTACGAAAGGAGGCAGAAAAACTCAAGTAATCGAGTATCATAGGATTATTGTTCTCCCATAAGGGATTCGCCCAGGCCAAGGCCTTGTATGAGAGCAACAAAATTAGGAAGTCCACCTTGGACCTATTAGAAGGAAACGCCCGAAAAACCATCTCATAATAAATGCCCACTTGGTTTAGGAAGCCACGACACTGACTCGGTTCACCCCCATAGCGCTGCGGAAGTGGGGCTGAACCAGTCATCCTTCTCGTAACAGCGACTCCAGCTGCAACTGCAGGAGCGGCAACAGGGGCAGCAGCAAGAGCAACTACAGGAAGCACCACCGGCCTAGCAGCACCAGGAGCAAGGTGAGCGAACTGACCCAAAAGGGATCTTGTTGATCGAGCCTGGTAACCAGCATGGGGATCATAGGAGTACCTGCATCTTCAGGATTCATGGCCCTTGCATATTGTCAAGGTGCCAGGAAACCAGACCACACAGGAATGCAAGTAAAATAAAGCAGTTTATTGAAGTAAACAACAATAAACACACAGCAAGAGTGAGGAAGCAAGATCAAGAACAAGTCAGGGTCGATTCCAGAAGTGGGTCGTCTGCCGATGCGGGGTCGCCTGCTGAGGTGGGGTAGAGAGCCAGGAGAGAGAGAGTCAGCCAAGCCAGGTCATACACGGAGAACAGAAGACTGCTAGCAGAGATTCACCTTGGAGCATAAGCACAAGGGAAAGGACTGCAACTCATCAGGTGATAAATATAGTCAGGTGTGCAGCATCATCACTGTGCGACACCCAGGCAGCAGGCAAGTGATGATGCAATCAGAGTTTATAGGAGGCAGCAGTCTGCACATGTCCAAGATGGCTGCCAACAGGAGGGCAAGGTAAGACCTTGACAGATATCCACAGTTGAAAATACTAACTCACCCTTGCTTTTTTTTATTTTTTCTATATAGTTTACTGATTTATTTTTCCTTAGTATATTTGCCAAATATTTCCTTGGTTTGTTTCTCCATTGATATCCTTCTTTGTTAACTCTATTGAAAGTTCTTCATGTTTCCTGCTCCCTGAGCGTGTTTAATTCCTCCCTTTTTATTGCTAGAAGACGTAGTATTTTTTAAATGTTTCTGTTCTAACTTGTATATTTCTTTTAATATTTGATTTATTTTATTCAATCTCTCTTTCTTTTTTTAAGTCCTTTCCACTATCAGTATGCCCCTGATGTAAGCTTTATGGGCTTCCCAGACCGTTGCTTCGTATACCTCCTGGGTTTCATTTAACATGAAGTACTGTTCTATTTCTTTCTTAATTCTTCCTTCGATCTCCTGATCTTGTATTAACTGAACGTATAGTTTCTTGATCTGGGATGTTGGATTCTCCACACATCTATTAGCGGATTTTGAAATAGTGTTTTCCTTATTAACTTAAGTTGACTCATCTCTCTCCACCGTGCATCGGACAATACATCAATCTGCAGGTCCATAAAAAAATTTAAATCCTTGCCACAATCACTCTGCCTGCTTTAAAATCCATTCATTTTCTCAAGTTCATCCTCAGATAAGACATAGGGTTCTTATTTGGGCAATATACAGTATATTTGCCAGCGTATACTCTATACCAAATAATTCTCCTTTCAAGAACAAGTATCTGCCCTTTGGGTCTGTCATCCTTTCCTTTACCGTGAACCTTTTTTCTTTTGCAAACCCTATTGCCACCCCCCTTTGCTCTTCTCGTTAACAAGTCCCCCATAAAACCATGTTGAATAATTCTTTAAGTATATTTTAACCTTTGACTCGTGTGATATGTGTGTTTCTTGTAAAAAAAACTATACTTGCCGACAGAGGCGTAACTAGAACCTTCAGGGCCCCGATGCAAGAAACCATGAAGGGCCCCCCAGACCCCTGGCCGGGGCCCTTCCCTTCAAGCCCGGGGCTCTTCCCACTAATCCTGGGGCTCTTTAATCTCATTGCATGGCCTTTTATTATGGTCCCGCATAAGGATCCTTTCACAAGTTCTGCAGTGGGCCCCCTTCCTGCAATCTTGGGGCCTCCCCACAGTGGTGAAATGCCAGGGCCCGGTCGCAAGTGTGACCTTTGAGATCCTAGAAGTTCACCCACTGGTTTGCTACCGGGCCCCCTGGAGCATGGGGCCCGGTAGCGATTGCAACCCCTGCAACCCCTGTAGTTACGCCCCTGCTTGCCGAGTAATGTTGGATTTCTTTAAGAATCTTATATCTTTTTACTGGGGTATTTAAACCTTTCACATTATATGTTAGCAGTTTTATTTTTACCATAATAAGTTACTTTTCCCCCTGATCCCTCCCCACCCCACCTCCCTGAGTGTCCCACTATCACACCGTGAGTCAGGACCTCCGGGGTTGGACAGCGAATTGTTCAGGGAGAACATGCTATTTTGTTCCCCAGTAGCGAGGTTACCTATTCCGCAAAAGAAGCCCCCCCTCCCTTTAAACCCCGTTCCCCTCCCTCCCACTCCTATTCCCTCCCACTCCTATTCCCTCAATGTTGGTCATATTGTGACCCTAGAATCGGTGGGGAATCCAGTAGTCTTCCCTCCACCACTGATTCTTTGATCATAGGGTGTAGCTCTGCTCACATATGCCTGCCAGTTCCTCACCCCAATGTTGGGGGGTGGATACAGGAATGCTGCAGAGGACCAGGTGGCCCATCAGTTTCTCTCTGCTTAGTGATTCTTCCTCTCCCCCTTCCCATCCCTTCTCCAACCTGATCCCCACTCCCCCCCCCCCCCCCACAGGTTCAAATCAGTTTATGGTTGTCCAAAGTTCCCTCATATCCTAGTATGGCTGACCCCAATTAATTTTATAGTATTCTCTATTTTTTTGCTTTTGCTTTTTTTTGGGGATCTTTTACCACTGCTCTTCCTCCCCCTCAGTTGTCCTTGTTGTTATTTCTTCGGACCATCCTGGTATGTACAGAACTTGTAATTCTAGTCTATTACAGAATTTTTATCCGCATCTGTTCCAAAAGTAGTTTCAAGAGTTTTCTTCTTGCTAATGTTTCAGGGGCTAAATCTGTATATATTTGGAGCTTCGCGCCTTCATAGTCCAGTGCTGTTTAGTTCCCTCAATTTCTCCCAAATCTGTGCTTTTTCCTCACAGAACTGGAATCTCACTAGTAAAGCTCTGGGGGCTTCTGCTGGTATATTTTGTGGTTTTCTAATCCTATGTACTCTTTCTATTTTTATTATACTTTCTGTTGGTCTATGCATGAGGGGGTTAAACACTTTACTCAGCTTTTTCTTCAGATCTTCTCTTTCTTCTTCTGGGAGACCTTGGATCCTTAAGTTTTGTCTCCTGTTCCAATTCTCCTGATCTTTTGCTTTTAACATAGTCTTTTTTGTTCTAATTGTAGACTTTTAACTTGTTCTTTCAATTTAGTTATTTCCTCAGTGTGCCTCTCCATTCTACCCTCTGACTCTTCTACTCGTGCCAGCATATGGCCCAGATCTTCACGTGAAGTTGTTATTTCCTCTTTAATAGTGTTCTCCAGTTTTTTAAACATCTCTGCTATCTCCACTTTCGTTGGCATTTGGGTTGCTAATGCTCTGTTCTTCCATGCTACTCCCATTCGTATCACTCTCCATTCCCATTTCCTCTGTTGTTTGATTTGAGGATTCTCTTAAGGAGTGTCTCATTTGATTTTCTTCATTTGTTCCCAATGCTCTCTTGCTGATAGTCCTCTGTTGTTTTTCAGTACTCAGGCTCTTTAAGTTCCCTTCTTGAGCCAGAAATTTCTTAAATTACGCTTGTGTTTGTTTTGGGGGTTTTACCTTTCGTCTTAGAACTCATTGTGTGAGCGAGAAGAAAAAAAATCATGGATTAGGAGTAGGTAGCCCAATTAGGGAGAGGGACCGGAGATAGAGTGGGAAACCTCACCACCCTCTAGGACTCCTGCCCTTTTTCTTTCAAGTAAATCCTGCTGATTTTATTTTATTTAATCCGGCTCAGTTCAGTAGCCCCAGGGTGTCCCCTGTCCCCATGTACTGTCCCATGTGCTATGCTGCTTTACCGGGATCTCGAGCTATCTCCAGTGCTTCAGTCCATTACTTTAAGTCTGTTAAGTCAGGATTTACAATGCATTGTGTCTTGCATTGAGACTATACTTATATTTAATAAAGTCAGGTTTCCTTAAACTGTATAGTCCTAGAAGTCTCCAGCTAGTCTCAAATCCAGCTTTATATAAGTGGTATTGCCTTTCCAGTTCGACAAAATATGTGCTTTATTGTGATGCTCTATGGAACTTGCCATTTAGTAACTTTTTTGATTCACCTGGGGTCGCACACAGCTGACACAGCTGCGAGCACCGCTACCTCTCTCTCCTCTCCGCCCCCTGATCTTTCCAGCCCGCCTCTCTCTATGCCAGGGACAGCCCGGTTCCCGCTGCCGTCCTCCTCCTCACAACACCTCACCGTTCCTCCTGCTCGCCAGAGCTCCACTGGGGGTGAGTCAGCACACTGGACCAGTAAACCGCATCACAGCACCATAGGTCGCTCGCCAAGGGGGATCTTAATATATACCTTTAGTCACTCCTGACAGGCATCCTCTCAGAGCTCTAGCATGCGCTCCCTGCATGCGCAATGTTTAGGCCCCTCCCTGGCAGATTGCCGTTCTGTCAGTAGGGAAGGCATGGATCCTGTGTTCCTGCAAAACAGGGACCAGGATCCATGTCTTTCCTTAGTAAAAGCACCTTCCACACTGTATAAAAACAAAGGCAAGGCACACAGTTAACCCTTTTGATCGCCTCTGATGTTAACGTCTTCCCAGCCAGTGTCATTAGTACAATGACAGTGCATATTTTTTAGCACCGATCACTGTATAAGTGTCACTGGTTCTCAAAAAAATGTCAAAAGTGCCACCCAGTGTCCGCCGCAATACCACAGTCCAGCTATAAGTCGCTAATCATCGCCTTTTCTAGTAAAATAAATTTAAAAAATAAAAATTCTCTAAATATATTCCATAGTTTGTGGACAAATACCACCAAAAGAAAAAATTGAGTGGGCCACTGTAACACAGGAGAAAACCAGAATGCTTCTCTTGACACTATCATGGTGCCCTCACATTATTTCCCCTGAGCTCAAAGCCCACCCTATCATTGGCATGACCTGTGCCATATGCCAATGACTCTTTAGTAGAAAGGACAAATCCCCCCCCCCCCCTTTACACCACCATTCTCCGCCTAGTGACATATATTTTCCTCCCATGCCCCTCCCAAATCAAATAAGTTTTCCCCTCTTCGTCCTTTCCAATCTGGACCTCTATATCCTTGTTTACATCTCCTTAAGCGCCCCTTACCTAGCTAACTCTCTAAAATCCTTGCACTGTAATGTGTGCTCTTTCTATATATCTCCTTTGCACTTGCAACCAGTTGTTCTTTTAGATTAATTGATATACAAGTATGAATGAACCATACCTGGGTTGTCTACTAGTAAGTTATCTCACAATCTTAATGTACTGGTACATGCTTGGGATTTATTTTATTTGCTTGGACATGTTGACTGTATTCTCTCACATTCTTTGTGTGTGTGTGTGTGTTTTTTTTTTGTAAAGAATAATAATTTATAAAAACATATACATAATAATAAAGATATCTCACACCACCACTAAAAGAACCCATACAAATTGATTTGGTTAATGAAAATATTCAAAATACACTGCCTGGCCAAAGAAAAAAAAAGTCGCCACCAACAAAAAAGGTCACACTTGTTGGACTGCCTTTGATTATGGCACGCATTCACTGTGGCATTGTTTCGATAAGCTTCTGCAATGTCACAAGTTTTATTTCTGTCCATTGTTGCATCAATTTTTCACCAAGATCTTGTATTGATGATGGGATAGTCGGACCACTGCGCAAAGCCTTCTCCAGCATATCCCAAAGATTCTCAATGGGGTTAAGTTCTGGACTCTGTGGTGGCCAATCCATGTGTGAAAATGATGTCTCATGCTCCCTGAACCACTCTTTCACAATTTGAGCCCGGTGAATCCAGGCATTATCATCTTGGAATATGCCCATGCCACCAGGGAAGAAAAAATCCACTGATGGAATAACCTGGTCATTCAGTATATCATAATAATACAATGTGCAGCGCTAACATAAATAGTGATCAATGAAAATGGTGATTAAATAGAAGATAAATTCATTACAAGGTGGTCATATATATGGAAAATCATATCAATAAAATGTCCATATCAAGAAAGAATAGTGAAAAATGAATCCATGAAGGAAATAAAGTTCATAAGGTATTAAAACTGTGAAACACAATAATGGACAACAAGTCCCAGCATAAATGGTGGTGGATAGGAGACCTTTTTCCCCAAAGAAGATGTGAGCCAGAAATGCACCCCTGGAAGGTATGTAAATTGGCTGCTTACCAGAGATAAGGGGCCCCCAAATTAATGGATAGGCCACGTGCGCTTAGGACATAAGGATGGTATAACCGCACTATTCAATCCTCCTATCGGGCACCAATGGATCATAAGGATGTAATGGAAGGTGTGGATACAATACATGTATCAGCAATGGCTTCTCATATCCAACTCTCTGTGTCTTCTCTCTGACACTAACACGCTGCCATTCAGTATATTCAGGTAGTCAGCTGACCTCATTCTTTAGGCACATGCAGTAACTATCCAATAGGATAGTTACTGCATGCTTAGTTTAACTAGTTGCTTAGTTAATTTCAGGCGGCGACTTTTTTTTGCCAGGCAGTGTATATTCAAATTTTAATGTACTCCAAAAGGCTTCCAAACACTGACACATAATATACTACTGGAGGAGATTAATATATTTATAAAGTCCATAACAACATGACAAATGCCCAGAATTTGGACTGTCAACAATGAATGAGCTAAGCACAATGTGTAATATATAATCCTTTATGTGCTACCGATCTAATATGAGACGAGAACCAAACTTTAGAACTGATCCACAAAAAGACAGAATTGCATACTATATATAGCTATATGTGTGTAAGATGTACTGTAAATGTTTGAAAAGCAGTTGCTGTTTTAGCAGTAACTAGCAAAGATCCCCAACAGGTACATTTTAAAAGAAATGTGAAAAGGCATTTCACCAATAACAGCTTCTCTGTGAATGATCTAAACAGCTCTTTATGGCAGCTGCTCTCCCCTTTCCTGGGAAGGGAGTCTGCCAGAAGTATAGTACAATACGCACACTTTATGGTACTCTGAGAAGACTTCATCAACAGAATTTTTTCAGCTGCATACATTTGCTGAGTTATATAAAGTCAACAAACAAGCCCATTTTATAATGTAACATCAAATTGAGAGTCTGTTAATTCAATAGTGCAAAGTGCAAATCTCTTAAATGTGTATATTAACCACTTAAGCCCCGGAAGATTTTACCCCCATTCCGACCAGGGGGTATTTTGCGATTCGGCACTGCGTGACTTTAACGGAGAATTGCGCGGTCGTGCGACGCTGTACCTAAACAAATTTGGCGTCCTTTTTTTCCCACAAACAGAGCTTTCTTTTGGCGGTATTTGATCACCTGTGCGATTTTTTGATCACGCGCTATAAACAAAAAAAGAGCGTCCATTTTGCAAAAATAGCAATATTTTTCCCTTTTTTTATATGAAATTCCCCCAAAAAAAAATGTAAAAATCAAAATTTTTTAAAATTTTCGGCCAATTTGTTTTATGCTACCTATGTTTGGTAAAAAAAATCGCAAAAAGCGTATTTTGATTGGTTTGCGCAAAAGTTATTGCGTTTACTAACTAAGGGAAAGATTTTTGTCATTTTTGTTGTTTTTTTTTTTTAACGCGTAATGGCGGCGATCTGCGTTTTTTTTTGCGGTACTGCGACATTGCGGCGGACAGATCGGACCCTTGACTGACATTTTTGACACTTTTGGGGTTACCAGTGACATTTCTACAGTAATCAGTGCTATACATATGCACTGTTACTGTAAAAATACACTGGTAGTGAAGGGGTTAACTTTATTTGAGAGGGAGGGGCTGTGTGTGTCCCTAGGGGCGTGATTCTAATTGTGATTGGCTGGGGCTTCAGCTGTATGCAGAGTGATCAACGGATCTACATAGTAGATCCATGTGATCAGCTCTCATACAGCGAGGAGAATGACAGGCAGCTTGTTTACACAAGCTGCCTGACTTTCTCCCTCTCCCCCGCCGATCGCAGAGTGGCCGGCGGACATCGGGTCCGCCGGTCACACGCGCGGGGGGGTCCGTGACCACTCGGGAGCGGGAGCGCGCCTCCGGGGGCGCGCGCTCGCTCCCTAGACCCTCACAAGCTAGTGACGTAGCCCTACGTCACTTTGCCTGTGAGGGGCTGACCGCCGACGTAGATAGTCGTGCGGCGGTCGGCAAGTGGTTATTATAGTTGAGCTGCTCAACAAAAAATTATCCTCATATATTAAGTGCACACTGTTTTGTCATTTAACTGTCCAATGAATAGCACTTCTTTCAAGGATATGATAAAAAAACAAACAGTCAAAGTTATTAAGCAATCTGGCCATACATTATACAATGTTTTCATTCAATTTCCTTTAGATTTACCTTCAACTATGTAGTGCCAGGGACTGCCTGATTGTATACAAATTGAAAGTGTTTAGGTTTTACCTAATTTTATATATGTGTATTTATACAATATCTCACAAAAGTGAGTACACCCCTCACATTTTTGTAAATATTTTATTATAACTTTTCATGTGACAACACTGAAGAAATTACACTTTGATACAATGTAAAGTAGTGAGTATACAGCTTGTATAACAGTGTAAATTTGCTGTTCTCTCAAAATAACTAAACACACAGCCATTAATTACTAAACCGCTGGCAACAAAAGTCAGTACACCCTAAGTGAAAATGTCCAAATTGGGCCCCATTAGCCATTTTCCCTCCCCGATGTCATGTGACTCGTTAGTGTTACAAGGTCTCAGGTGTGAATGCGGATCAGGTGTGTTAAATTTGGTGTTATCGCTCTCACTCTCTCATACTGGTCACTGGTCGACCAAAGAAGTTGAGTGCACGTGTTCAGCGTCAAAACCAGAGGTTGTCTTTGGGAAATAGACGTATGAGTGCTGCCAGCATTGCTGCAGAGGTTGAAGGGGTGGGAGGTCAGCCAGTCAGTGCTCAGATCATACGCCACACACTGCATTAAATTGGTCTGCATGGCTGTCGTCCCAGAAGGAAGCCTCTTCTAAAGATGATGCACAAGAAAGCCTGCAAACAGTTTGCTGAAGACAAACAGACTAAGGACATGGATTACTGGAACCATGTCCTGTGGTCTAAAGAGACCAGATTAAACGTATTTGGTTCAGATAGTGTAAAGCGTGTGTGGCAGCAACCAGGTGAGGAGTACAAAGACAAGTGTGTCTTGCCTACAGTCAAGCATGGTGGTGGAAGTGTCATGGTCTGGGGCTGCATGAGTGCTGTTGGCTCTGAGGAGCTACAGTTCATTGAGGGAACCATGAATGCCAACATGCACTGTGACATACTGAAGCAGAGCATGATCCCCTCCCTTTGGAGACTGGGCTGCAGGGCAGTATTGCAACATGATAACGACCCCAAAACACACCTCCAAGACGACCACTGTCTTGCTAAAGAAGCTGAGGGTAAAGGTGATAAGACTGGCCAAGCATGTGGGGCATCCTCAAACGGAAGGTGGTGGAGCGCAGGGTCTTTAACATCCATCAGCTCTGTGATATCATCATGGAGGCGTGGAAGAGGACTCCAGTGGCAACCTGTGAAGCTCTGGTGAACTCCATGCCCAAGTAGGTTAAGACAGTGCTGGAAAATAATGGTGGCCGCATAAAATATTGACACTTTGGGCCCAATTTGGACATTTCCACTTAGGGGTGTACTGACTTTTGTTGCCAGCGGTTTAGACATTAATGACTGTTTGTTGAGTTATTTTGAGGGGACAGCAAATTTACACTGTTATACAAGCTGTACACTCACTACTTTAGATTGTAGCAAAGTGTAATTTCTTCAGTGTTTTCACACGGATAGCTATAATAAAATATTTACAAAAATGTGAGGGGTGTACTCACTTTTGAGAGATATGCAGATCGGCGCCATTACTAGTAAAAAAAAACATTAAAAATGACATAAATCTTTCCCGTAGTTAGTAGACGCAATAACTTTTTACAATCAAAATACGCTTATTGCAATTTTTTTTACCAAAAATATGTAGCAGAAAACAAATTGGCCTAAAATGTTAAAAAAAATTGGATTTTTAATTTTTTTGGGGAATGTCATATAGCAGAATGTGAAAAATATTGTTACTTTTTGCAAAATTGTCGCTATTTTTTTTATTTATAGCGCAAAAAATAAAAATTGCACAGGTGATCAAATACCACCAAGAGAAAGCTCTATTTGTGGAAAAAAAAGGACGTCAATTTTATTTAGGTACAGCGTCGCATGACCGTACAATTGTCCGTTAAAGTAACACAGTGCCGAATCGCAAAATAGGGCCTGGTCATTAAGGGGGAAAATCCTCCGGTGTGAAAGTGGTTAAACTAGCAGGAGGAAATTTTAAAACTAATCTTAAAAAGTTTTTTTTTTAACCAAAAGAGTAGTTGATGCTTGGAATAGACTTGGGATAAACAAAGATCTATACAAAAAAGGGGGCAGATTTGATGCGCCATTTGGTGTTTT